>NC_064419.1:50373533-50581033 GCF_023375975.1 Astyanax mexicanus | reverse complement strand
TGAGTGTTTTTACCTGAAAAAAGCACCACGAATGATTTAAACAGCTGCAAATAATCATAAATACAGTAAAATGTAAGAAGGAATTCTCATTTTTAACTATAATTATGTTTTATATCCTGTGAGTCGAGCTGAAGAATAAAGTGTAGAGATTCCAGATTTCTCCTGGATGCTCCTCCTCAGACAGCATGTGTTTATTATTATGTTCAGTTCCGTCAGCAGCTCACCTGATTTACTGTAACACATTTATCAGTAATTTACCAAACCAGCTGTTGATTAATATGATGAGAACTAGAAATAAATAACTCTATTAAACTCAGATTAAGAGGAGGAGAGATTAGGAGATGTTGCTTTTTGTAAAATTGCTGTTTGTATTTATTGTAATGCTGTGATGTGTTTTACTGAGATAATAAATAAACACTTACTGCACAGATAAGAAGCTTTTTCTCTACTGAAATTCACACAGGTGCCTAAAACTTTTGCACAGTACTGTATATAAAGGTGTGTTTTTATACAATATATGATTTTAACAATCTCAATACATCTCCTTGCTAACAGTATTGCCATATATAATCATATAGTCGTATACTGAATGGTAATTAGTTGTTGTGATATTTATTGTACCGCCAAGTTCTTTCTGATACACAGACCAATACTTCACACTGATTGGTTAGTAAATTCTAATATATTATAATATATCTAATATAATGTTAACTCTGATATATTTACTGCATTACCTGGATCTGCCAGTCCGGTGGTCTCCAGCAGAATATAATCAAACTTTCCTTTCTTCTCCATCAGGTTCTCAATCGCTTTCAGTCCGTTATCCCTAAAAAACATCCCAGAATAACACCGGATTATAATCCAGAGATCATACAGCTCAAATCGTTTCAGTATTTATTAGTTTTAAAAGGGAAATACGCTGTTAAAGTAAACAACAACAGTTTTTAACTGTTTAACAGACCATGTTCTGTATACAGGCTACAGGTGAAGCTGATATAAACCCTTATTCTCTGCAGTAAAATATTTACATTATTATTTACATTCTAGAGATTCTCCTACAGGACAGTTGTGCGTTCAGGAAAGATTGTAATAAACATGTATATATGTATTTATTTGTATGTATACAGCTCTGTAAATTACAAATAAAAATATTCTCATTTAGAGCATTTATTTACAGAAAATGAGAAATGACTGAAATAACAAAAAAGATGCAGAGCTTTCAGACCTCAAATAATGCAAAGAAAACAAGTTCATATTCATAAAGTTTTAAGAGTTCAGAAATAATCAATATTTGGTGGAATAACCCTGGTGGTTTTTAATCACAGTTTTTTTCATGCATCTTGGCATCATGTTCTCCTCCACCAGTCTTACACACTGCTTTTGGATAACTTTATGCTGCTTTACTCCTGGTGTAAAAATTAAAGCAGTTCAGTTTGGTGGTTTGATGGTTTGTGATCATCCATCTTCCTCTTGATTATATTCCAGAGGTTTTATATTTGGTAAAATCAAAGAAAATCATAATTTTTAACAGAGCTGTATGTAAATATTGTTATTATGGGATGTTCATACTTTACAGAGCAGCAGAGACAGCCGTTCCTCAGCTCCAACCATTCCTCATACAGCTCCCCCCCCTGACTCACCGCCAGAGACTTCTCCAACGCACTACCTGCACACACACACACACACACACACACGCACACACACACACACACACACACACACACACACACACACACACACACACGCACACGCACACGCACACACTTCAGGAATGAAGGACTGAGGAGATTACTATGTAAAAAATATACTATATGTACATATACACACACACATATATATATATATATAAATACAGATTATTGATCTCAGATCACTGATATAAAACAGTGCTCTGCTGCCCTCTTCAGGAAAATACAGGAATAACAATTTACATATAATTCACAAACATTTATCTCCCAAACCTTTGATAAAACTCATACAGCACCAGTCAAAAGTTTGGACTCACTCTCGTCTCATTCTGTGTTTTTTTTTCTTTATTTCTGTATTTTAATGTATTTTCTACACTGTAGATTAAAGACATAATCATATATAATTCTGTAGTAAAGAGTATAAAAGTGTTTTTCCTCCACATTAATCTCCTGATCTAAAGCTGATGAACTGAGATTAAGGTGATTTGAGGTGATTTAATTGGGAGGAGCTGGAGCTTCACAGCGTGAAGGAAAAGCAGCAGCTATTGTTCAGCACCTCCAGGAACTCCTTCCTTCAAGACGCTGAGAAAACTATTCCACTATCTTCCTCATGAAGACACTGAGATTAAAATATATTTACACCAAGAGTCTGCAGATCTGAACTCAAAGAGAAATTTCATACTTATTTAGAAGAATTTAAAATATAATTCTAACAGATTCTGCTTTATTATTATAAAAAAAATAATTCCTAGTTTCTGTAGAGCTTTAATATAGTCTTCAATATTAAATTTATAATGTAGAAAATCAGAGGTGTGTCCATACTTTTGACTGGTACTGTATATAGTTTCTCATTTCATATTTATTATATATTTACCTTCTCCAAACTCATTCAGTATAACTGCTATTCTTTTGCTGTGCTGCTCCGTCAGAATGTAGTTTAAGAGCGTCGTTTTTCCAGCACCTGAAAAAAAAACATAAATAATACTAATTTTAGAAGATCAGAAGTATGAACCAGTTAGTTTGTAAAATTACTGAATAACGCAGAATGTAGTGAATATAATAATATTAACAAAGATGTTGTTTATATATGTATGTTTTGTTTAATAAATCTCTGCACTATAATAATCTAATCTTCACAAAATATTAGAGTTTTAAACACAAATGTTGTATTTTTATTTTATTTTTATGTAATTTGTACCTACAATCAATAAACTGAATAATAAGTAAGATAAGATTAATAATTAATTATTAATACCACAGTGGGGAAATGTGCATTGTTACCAGAGCGCAGAGAATAGAACAGAAGTGTTGCGAAACATAAAAAAATATATATAAACTACATATATAAAGTTATAAGAGAATATAAAAATACTACACAATATGTATCTAGAAAAATAATATTAGATAAAGTATGGATTTAATTTAGGATAACAGTAAATAAAAAGCAAATAAACAGTTAATAAATAGTGACAGTCGAAAATCATAATATTGTATATTTGTCTTCTAAATATATATTTTTAAGTTATAGCTGTCAATGTGTAAAATTGAGTGTAACATCAGTAAAAATAATAATTATATATTAAACATTATAATGTCTGTGTTTTACTGTTTATCTGTTCTGTAGAATCACAGTCCACTCATTACAGTTACACATTACCTGCTTTATTAACAGAAATCCCTCTAAAAATCACCTGTAAAACTGTGATAAAGTGATGAAGTGATAAAGTGATAAAGTGATAATCTCACCCAGGTATCCTGTGATGATGGTGACGGGTATCTGTGCCGAGGGGAGGGAGATCTTTTCCTCTATAGGAATTAACTCCGGACAGTCCTCCTCCTCCATCAGGACCTGCTGAACAAGTTCAATATTAAAATATTAAATATTAAATATTAAATACAGGGATTTAACTAAGAGCAGCTTTATTCATTTATCAGTGATCAGAATTAACTTTATCCTCAGTTACGGGCCACACTGAGATCCTAACACTGAACCCAGGAGCTGAATAATGTCTGTTTTTCTTATTTTTATAGAACCATAATTTACCAAGACCAAGAAGATTTGTTTGTAACATAAAAAAGGGATGTAAAAGTATGCAAAACTAAAAGTGCAGAATATTTTCTATATGTTGTATAAACTACAAACAAACAATTAAAAAAACAATACCCTTAAATATTTACAGTAAGAAAAAACAAAAATAATAAATATAGACAGAATCTGCTATTGTCACGTTTTTGTATCATTTAGCAAATTATGACAATAGTATTAAACACAATATAATACCGCACATCCCTAGTGCATATTTATATTTATTCAATTTCAGCATTTTAACTGACATCTTAAGAAACATTTGGATTTTGCGCTGAATCACAAATATATTACTGATCACTGATATATTAATAAAAATAGACAATTTGTTCAGTTTTACTTCATTCTGTTCTTAGTAGAATTTGTATTCAGTAATCAGCTGCTCTGATATTTACAGATCAAACACTCAAACTGTAGTTTTATAATTTTATTACACCAAAATAATCCTGTAAATATAGAAACAGAGCTGTATGGATTTATACCACAGTTGTATAAAAAAGAAACAGTAGATTTTGAGCTGATACCTATATAATATATATAATATAATTCCTATAGCTGTATTAATAATAACGGGTCATAATAAAATCCCACTATAGAGCCCAGGAGCTGCATAGTGTCTGCTTATATTTATTCAAACAAAACATTTTCACTATTTTCACGAACATCCTTCCCTGCATTTACAAGATTAAACACTGGTGTAAAATAAGAGTTAAACTATTTATTTAATTCTACTTAATTCAGCTGCTCTGTAAATTACAGCTCTAACACTCTTAAAATAGAGGAACATGATAAATCAATATATAGCTTTTATCTCAAGGGGAATCTTTTGCGTCAACCAGCAGCTCAGTTTCCTCTGCTGAGAAGAGTTTGTTGGACACGTCCAGGTAGCTGCACCGTTACAATAGCAATCCACCAAAGTCAGAGCGCACCTGACCTACTCTTAAAGAGAATGATGAACAAGAGACACTCTGATTGGTTAATTAGTTCACGTTACGCCCAAAATTAATTAACCACACCCATGATTAATTAAGATAATTAGTACATGACTTATGCACTTTTTATGAAAGGTGTACTTTTCCCATCGTTATGATAGCAAACACACACTGACACGCCCTAAATCAAGCTGAGAACAAATAATAATAAAGAATAAAAAGTATGTTATGTTCTTCTACATCAGAACTACATTTATGTGCACAGTCATTTATTCACCTCCAAATCTCCTCAGGATCTGAACACATCAAATTACTTTTAACCATGGAGAGAATTTCACACCTGTTATATATATTATTATATAATATTATACAATTTAATATACAATAAATTTGCATGCATTTTGTATATGTTTTAAATTTCAATAGCCTTATTAAACCACATCACACAGAAGACTAAATATAGCTGTGTGAAAATACATATATATATAGATATAGGGCAGTAAATATTCACACCCTTCAGCTTCTGGATAGAAGTCAAATCTCAACATTTATTAGTGCAGAAATGCTGAATACCAAACATTAACTTTACTGTGGGATTAAACTGCTGCTACTGTCGTTTTATTTCTATATGTCTGATTATTTACAGTAAAATGAGGTTTAATTCAGCAGAACAGTGGGAGCTGTCTGTTTTACAAACATATATGTACATATATATATATATATACATTATATACATATATAAATATTATCTATATGAATAACAGCTGATATTACAGCAGATCCTGAAGTTAAACAGATTCACTTATTAATAATATTCTACAAACAAAAACATCCACTTACTGTAAACACTGCAGCTGCTGAGAGTAAACTGTGTGTGATATAGTGTAGTATAGAGTATTATAGAGTTAGTATAGAGTATTATAGAGTTAGTATAGAGTTAGTATAGAGTAAATATAGAGTAATGTCGCTCTGTAATGGTTTAAAGCTATAAATAAAGCGCGTGCAGTGCAGATCCTGCTGCTTCTTCTCTCCGGTTTCTGCTGGAGCTGCTTTAGCCCCGCCTACCGGCCTGGAGATCAAAGCTACACTTCCCTTTCAAATGTAACAAGAGCTAAAAATAAAAAAATAAAAAGTATAAAACATCCCAAAAATACATTATATTACATTATTATTAGTTACTTTCTCACATTATACAGGTGCATCTAAAATTATATATAGAATATCATTGAAAAGTTACTTTATTTCAGTAATTCAGTTACAGAGGTGAAACTCATATATTATATAGATGTATTAAACACAGAGTGATCTATTTTAAGAGTTTATTTATTTTATTGTTGATTATTGATTATGAAGCTTACAGCCAATAAAAAACCCAAAAATCTGTGTCTTAGAAAATTAGAATATTATATAATAAGACCAACTGGTACTTTCTGCAGTGTGGGCAGTGTGCCAAATCCTGCTGGAAAATTAAATCTGCATCTCTATAAAAGTTGTTCTCAGCAGAGGGAAGCTGTAAGATATGAAGTGCTGTAAGATTTTGTGGGAAAACAAAACTGCACTGACTTTAGACTTGATAATAAAACACAGTGGATCAACACCAGCAGATGACAGACATGTCTCCCTAGATGTGGATTTCATTTTCTGATTTTTGGGTTTTTATTGGCTGTAAGCTTTATAATCATCAACAATAAAAGAAATAAAACACTTAAAATAGATCACTCTGTGTTTAATACATCTATATAATATATGAGTTTCACATTTTCAACCGAAATACTGAAATAAACTAACTTTACAATGATATTCTCTTTTTTTAGATGCACTAGTATAAGCAGAATGTAATTGTTTTGTAAATGTAAATGTAATTATAGATTCAAAAAATCCATAATTCAGTTTTGAGAGACCATTTTACCATTTCACTTTGTAAACATGCAGGTTCCCATACAATTTTATGATTTTCTATTTTTTGTGAAAATAATCAACTCTAAAATAAAACAATAAATCAAATATAGTGGCGTTAGAAGCATTTTAAATATAAGGGGGGCAGAAAATAACAATTTTGTATTTAATTAGATGCTATTTCCTGCATTCTGATGTATATCTAACAGGCTGGTAAACACATAATTTTATAGACAAAAATGACTTTAATTCAGTGACTAATTAAAGTCCTCAATCAACTCGTCATTTTATTAATCCACCTGATTCTAGACACACTGCTACGACTGAGATAATGAAATTAATATTTCATTGTTTAGTTTAGAAGAAAAAAATATAAAAGTGTAAAAGTACTGGATTCAAACATCACCTACATCCCATAATGTCCCCTATTTTCAGCAGCTGCACATGGTGTATAATCTGTGCTGTGTTTGGGATGTGGAGGGACTTTTATTCTACCTTTACACTCAAACACCCAGATTAAAGTCATTATACATCTTACACACTGAAATTACCTTCACACAATTTATCCCACAGTGTAAACAACATATAATACATACACATATATACCAACATACAATAACTGATTATCAGAGAGATTATGTTTAATGTAAAATATATACATACAAAGTTGGATAGTACAGTCTGAGACTTTTTACAACATTAGTGTTTCAGAGATACACATTTTGATCTATGAAAATATATAAAAAATACACAGTTAAAATATAAAACATACAGTGATCATTTGTTAGCGAATGAAAGTTTAAAAACAGTTTTTACAGAAAGCTGCAACACTGTACAATAATACATACATTTTTTTTTGTTAGAAAAATTCAAGTGTTTGGCAGAAAATCAATCAGATAAACTGGAGTGATTTTGTTTTAACAATAATGCTCAACACAACAATTCACAATCTGTTTTAATTAGGTCTGTCACGATAACAACCTTTCAGGACGATATATTGTTCCAGAAATTATTGTGATAAATGATAAGTCATTTTAAAGCTCCACTACAGAAAAGGCTTTTTCCTGCTTCTGGGCTCCCAAAGAGCTTTACCACAATGTGCCACATTCATAAAATACTAGCATAATAATAATAATATTACACCAATTTACAGTTAAACTAACTTTATATTATTATTAAGAGCAGACATTGGGCTTCTAATATAAAAATATTTGGTACCACTTTAAAATAAGTCTACCTTTATAAAAGGTTTATAAATGGTTTATAAAGGTGTTTATTAATGGTTACTAATTAGGTTGCAAATACTTTAAAACCCATTAATAAACAGTTAATAAATATATATATATATATATAACACATAAATAGAAATGGCAACAGTAGCAGTATTTTGCATCTATCCCGTCAAACCTCTTTAATCTTTATAGATACTGATCTTTCTTTGTGTTTTCCATCAATCAGCTTTAAACCCGTCATATTAATATATTTATAATTATGTTTTACTATTTACTAAAAATTAAATGACTAAAAAGTAAACAATGAATCACTGTTGCCTTTTTAATTAATGTGTTTTAACTGCTTATCAATGGTTTTTAAAGCATTTACAACCTAATCAATAATAATTAATAATCTAATTTATAAGCCATTTATAAATCCTTCATAAGAGTAGTCTTATTTTAAAGTGGTACCAAATATGTTAATATTCTAAATAAATAAAATAAAGTTCAAACAGCCTGGCACTCTGTGGGTTCTGAGAAAACTGCACTAAATATTAAAAAGACCTTTAAAAAAAATTTAAGTAACAACAAATAGATTAAAGTAACATTTATCTGATCATTTATGTATAATATACTGTAAAAAAACACATTAGCTCAAAAACACACGTATCCATTATGATTGAAGACAAAGAGGCTCAGCAGGTAGAGTCTTACTATAAATGTATTTTTAATGTAACAGTCAGACAGTCAGACAGTCAGACAGTCAGACAGTAAGCGTGGATGGGTTCTCCTCGCTCAGCGGCTGTTTCTACGTCAACAAAAATGATCGAGATTTAAAGAATTATCACATGATAAATTGATAACATACTGATCGTGACAAGCCTAGTTCTGGTTAATATTAATTAATTTCAGTCTTACGTTTATAAAAACCCTCAATATGAAGTTAGATCACAGTGTGTCTGCAGACTCTCTCTGCAGGTAATGCAGGTGTAGCACAGATGCAGGTGTGTGAGGTCGTGGGTTTGACCCCTGGTTATTCTCCCTTTCTGTGAGGAGTGTGTGTGATCAGTATTTAAATCAGTATTTTCATCAGGTTACCTCAGTTTTCTCCCAAAATTTGGTGATTAATCGCGATTAATCACAGGTTTCCTTCTCCTCAACACTGAGCTTTTTTTTACAGCTCTAGGGGTCGTCCAGACACAAACTGCCCCTCCCTGAACAGGTGGAGATCCCGGTAAATGACAGAGTTCAGGCTGCAGTTGGGCTGATCAATGAGAATCTAATCGATGCTTGCTGAAAAAGTTGCATCCTGATGCTCATCGCAATCTTCCACCCCGCAAACAGTCTGTTTTCACTCCTTCCTCCTGCCTGGTTTAAACAGCAGCAGAGCTTCTGAATATATCTACACTGATGGGCGTGGTGTTCTGGAAATGAGGTGTGTTCAGGTACATTTCTGGAGTTTTATCTTGTTTATCTTGGTAACAGAAAACACAGGAGCTCCACTGACTGAATACAAACCCAACTTTTATATCAACAATAAACAGAATTAGTGGGAAACAGTACATGCCATTTGCATCTTTCAAGACGAGCATGGTGTACTTTTCCCGTCATTATGACAGCAAAGACACACTGACATGTCTTACATTAAAGCTCACCTTCCGTCGTTTTTTTCTTTCATTTTAAAATGTCTAGTTGTGGTCTCTAGTATGAATGAATGACATGTGAGCCGTTTTTGTAAAAAAAAAGTGCTCAGGTGTCTCTGTATAGCTCTTTTTTAATGGACTGTTTTAGGGGTGTGTCCAAAATGACCGGATTCCAGCTTTGCTCATGAATATTCATACATGCAAACAGAATGCAAATATCTCTCCTCTGATTGGCTAGGAGCACTGCGACGCCCCTCCACCGCTCTGCCGCTCACTGCCTCCCACCTCCTAACTGATGAGCGGTGATGTTGCGTCGCTTCAGCTCCGCCTCTGGGAGTTTCTCGAGCCAAGGTGGGCTGGTCTGTGAGTTTCTGCCTACGTAGGCAGAAAGATAATTCAAAATTCACCCGTTTTTCGGAGGGGGGGAGGGGGGATTTCTTTGCTTAGCTCCTGCAGACAATGGGGGCGGCAAAACAGTTTAATGTGCAGGTGTACACATTCAACTCAGAGAGACCTACTGTATTCCACAAAAAACAAGAAAAATCGGATTTTCGCGGAAGGTGAGCTTTAAGGTGCACGGTGCACGACTCACCTATAGATCAGTAAAAATAGGGTAGAGAGTTGTGAATAAGATTTATGTGTGTTAGTCTGTTAATTTAAACATCCTTTACTCTTACTCCTGCTCCTGGAGCTCGTCTTTTATAGCCGCCTCACTCGGCCATCAGTACCTGCAGTATCCAGTCAGTCTGGTGTTCAGAGTGAGGTGGTTCTCAGGGCTGTGCTGATCTGGTTTCTCTGTTTCCATTCCTGAAGAAATTCAGACGCACCACTGATGATTCTGTGTGCGCTGAACTGTTTCCTGTACAGCTTCCTGTATAGAAACACAAACACACTAAAGTTACGAACAGTCGAGCTCTTCTCTCTTATATTTATTTCTCTCATTTTTAGAAGAACCCACAAACATCTATAAACACACTCTCTTTCTGTGTATTATTTCTACACTCAGCATTTATAATAACACACTTTACCCTGAAATCAGAGTTCTTTAATGATCTGATCGAGAGCAGGGTTTGTTTAATCACAGTAGTTTTATATTATTTTCTAAAAGAACAAACAAATTAATTGTTGTGCTTCGAAATGTAGGCTGAATTTCTAAAATGCAAACTTTCAAATCACTTAAAACACAAAGCGATAAAACAGCACAGTGAAAAAAATGTGTTTTAACCATTTTAATCAATAACTTCAGAACCATCAGACCTATACTTTATTTTACTCATAACTATCGTTTTGCTTTATTTTTTGCTAATGTGCATAACACGCAAAGCCTACTTTAGTCAACTAGTCTTAGGGTTTTTGAGCAATCCCACATATTTGGTGTGACAATATTCAGTACTTGCATGAGCAAGAGCGCCCCCTGCCTTTTTTCTTGCACTGAGAGGCTTTGTTTACTTTCTGATCACAAATCAGGAAGTAAGACTACCTTTTTCTAGAGCTCAAACAGACCAGACAATGATTAAACCATGTGTTTACAAAAAAAAAATCTGAAATCATATACAACAACTTTAATTTGTTTATATATAAATCTGATCAATTAGTACTGAAACAATCAGCACTTACCGTTAATCCACAATCTCTCATCACCTAAAAAAACAAAGAATATAACATTATTATTCTATTATCTACTCGTCCAATATTTTGCTAAGTTTATGATTTAATTTGTTCTTATTTCTCTTGATTTGAGTAATCTGCTTTGTCTTTCCTTTTAATTTGATCTTGTATTAAAAGTGAGTTGTGTTTAATCGCTGGATTTATGATCCCTTACTGTTTTCATTAACTGTACTGTAAAGCACTTAGGGCCGTATTGTACACCCCGCGCAAGGCCGGTCATGTGGCGCGTTGCCATCGTACACCCCGTCAACAGCCTATTTTTACGCCTTGCGAATGAGTCCTTAAAATAGCAATGAACTTCTGGAATATATTAACACTGATGGGCGTGGTGGTCTGGAAATGACGTGTGTTCAGGTAAATTTCTGGCGTGTTTCTATCTTGGCAGCGGAAAAACGCGTTGCGTGACTTATCCTGTGAAAGGACGTCGAAATTCAATGGTCAGTGGCGCACCAAAAATGCATCACGATCTCCCTGCGCCCTGCGCTCCAAAAAAAAACCATATCATCACTTCCTTTCCCAGAGCCTTCAGCAATTAATCTGCATGACAGTTTTAAGGATTTATATTCATGTTCAGTACGCAGACTTAATAACGGCAACTTAATTTCAGCAGACACAGGCATTCTGCTGTTTGAGAATTTTCACAGATGCTTATTCTCACTCAAATGCTGGAGTTTTAGAAATAAAAAATAAACATAATGAACAAATCGACTGAACATTTTTTTTTATTTCACTTCGCTATTATTTAACTAAAAATTCACTTTTATTATTAATAATTTTTTATATATCTGAAAAATAAAGCACATTGTCACCCTGGCCTCTGGGGCTGTCCGTCAATTATAGAAAACTTGAAACTTTTAAAATACACAGAAATATAAAGCTATATGTTAGCGTTCGTTTCTTATCACCAGGGCAAATTTATAAAAATATTAAATATATTAATTAATTAACAAAAATCTGGTTCAGCCTCAAAAAAAGACTGCAGGCGCGCGTAGCGGGTTTGGCAGTGCGCGCAGCGCAGATTACCTCTGTTTAATGAAAAAAAAAAAAAAAAGAATATTAAGAATATTAAGTCTTTTAATAAATAAGGTCGTATCAAGTGTAGTGAACTTCTTGGTACGCCCAAAACACACCCATGAATAATTAAGGGATTTAAAAACACACCCTTTGCGCCGTTGGAGCTGTGCAAGGCGTATTTTTCACGCCCTTACAATAGCAAAGACACAGGACACGCCCCTAAATCCAGCTGCTCAAAGCCAATTAACTAGTGTGCTATAGATCCTTATATAATATATATATATATATATATATATATATACATATATATATATATATATATATAAAATGCATATGTAATGCATAAATGTATATATTATTGTTTTTATATTTACATTCTGGTAAAGTGTATAAACTGCTTTAAAACAACTGTAATTTAATTGATTATTGTTTTAGAGTGAGAATTAAACAGCAATCCTAGCAAATCACTTCAATTAAATTAATAACAGAGCTGAAAACTCTCACCTCTATTCACTTCCCTGCGTTTTTTGTGTGATTTCTCAGGGTTTTTGTGTTTAATGAACCGGATTATCAGTAATAAAAGCAGAATCAGTGCTGAAGCTGCAGCCGGTATGATAGAGTATCTCTGTCGGGAAGATTTAGATACACACTGAACATCTTCCACCGCACTGCCGGCCCTCTGCTGCACCTCATCCCTCACTGAACAGCTAAAAGAAAAGAAAACCGTGTGTTAAAATATAAAATATATATTAAGAAAGAAATAAAAAAATCTCTATATATATTTGTTTAATATTTAATAATACTGACTCGGTCCATCTGGTGCATTTTATTCCCAGTGGAGAGTAAAATCCCGAGGGACATGCCTCACACACTGTATCTGACTTTTCACTTCCTGTAAAAAAACATTAAAGCGTTACAGTGTAAAGATCTACACACAAATTCAAGTACAGAGTTATACAGGAGATTCAGTTTAGTTCTCCAACACCGAGGCTGGTGTAACATGGAGGAGGCCGGATGCAAATGCAAGTCAGTTTTATTTGACATAATAAGATAAAGCAAAAAAACTTGGATAAGAAAATAAACACTAAGACTATAAAACAAAAACTATAAAACAAATGACTAAACCAGGTGAAAACAAACAAAGAAGTGAAATAAATTAACAAACTATCAAAAAATATAAAGAAAACAAACAGAACTCTGTAGACAAAACACAGATTAACTTCTAGACAGGGTTGAACAGGACAGCATCAAACAAAAAGCATGACAGAGAACAAAGGAGCACATGGGGTATTTATACACGGGCACACACAAGGGACAGCTGTGGAATTAACAAGGGGGCGGTGCTACAAATGAGACAGGAGGGATTACAGATGACAGGGCGGGGCTAAGGGGGGACAGGACAATAACAATGCCATTTTTTACACCGTTTACACAGTTTACTGTAAATAAACAGAAGCGCTTTTCTCACCAAATAAACAGTTTTCAGGAGAGAAATCTGTGCAGATTAACATACAGCACTTGTGTTTGTTTACTTAGCCCAGGTTTTTGCTGAATTAGAAGGAAAACATGGTGACACCCTAGTTCCTTACTAGTGTCACATAATGCGCCTTATAATTTAACTCTATTAAATATCTATTATGATATATAATATAATATTATATTATATACTGCCCCTTGAACTTTTCAATTTTTTGCCACATTTCAGGCTTCAAACATAAAGATAAGCAAGTAAAGTACAGTAAAGTGTTCAGGAGTGCAAATAAACAGTATATACAGAAAAAAGCAAAAGCGTCGCAGGGTGTGTTCATTCATAGTTTTGATGCTTCAGTGAGAATCTACAATGTAAATAGAAAAATTATATATATATATATATATATATATATATATATATATATATATATATATATATATATATATATATATATATATATATATATATATATAATAAACAAATAATATATATATATGATTCGGACACTCAGAAAAAATGGCTGATGTACTCAATAGTGTCCTAAATAGTAATATCACACTGACCCATGTGTTGTATGAATTCTCCAGGCAGGCATTTGGTGTGTTTGTGAGTTCGTATGCAGCTGCCTCTGCTCTCGTGTGTACAGTAAAATCCCTGTAGAGGTTCACACACTGCATTTGACATTTGGGTACATGCAGTCTTTACTCTCAAACCCAGACCTGAAAGAGAAAATACCAAGAACAGTAAATGAATTAAAATACATATTTAAAATATAAAATTTAATAGTAAAGAACAGATTTTGCTTCATACAGTGAACACACACACACATACACACACACACACACACACACACACATACCAGGATCACAGATTGTACAGTTGTAGCACTCTGTTTGGTTGTTGTAGGCATCAAGGAAAGTTGCGCCCATACACGGAATACAGACAGTGTCATTCATTTTTGTACAATCCTTCTTAACCCGTGTCCCTAAAGAGAAACAAGCATAACTTTAACTCTGATTCATATCTCAACATTTTCTAAATATATCATCGTAATATATTGAATCGTAAATAATATATTAAATTATGGATATTTAAATGTAAATAAAGAGTTAATGTCAGATTAGCTAAATGGAATTCTTTTAATATTGAGGTAAAAAATTGTGTCAATCACAACAATAATGATATCTGTCACATCAAGATTAAACTCTTAAATCATTAAATCATGATAAGCTCAGAGAGTCAAAAAACTCCTAATTACGCCCTAAATCAAGCTGCACGCTGCACAACTCTCCTAAAGGTAAGATGCTAGAGCTCAAAATTCTAATATCTTCATTTGTCTTACCTTGTTCACACTTAGGACAACAATTCCCACCACGAGTTTCGTATTCAAATTGAGCACATGCTGAACAACGT
The DNA here is from genome assembly GCF_023375975.1 of Astyanax mexicanus. Taxonomy (NCBI): domain Eukaryota; kingdom Metazoa; phylum Chordata; class Actinopteri; order Characiformes; family Acestrorhamphidae; genus Astyanax; species Astyanax mexicanus. The sequence continues at coordinate 50,566,008 of NC_064419.1, read as the reverse complement.
GGTCCCAAGTCCAAGAAGGACATAAAAATTAAAATAAAAATCATGTTCAAGCTTCGGGCCATTATGATTCTTTCCCTTCTATCCAGAATTGTAGTGCAGGATTTCTGGGGAAAAAAAAAAAAAAAAAAAACAGTTTAGAAAAGATGACCTTTATCACAAACTTCACATCGGACATCAGTCTCCAGCTTCTGACTGATATTCACTCTGACCACATCCATACGAGAGAATAACATGAACACAAATAAACAGGTTTAGGTTAGCGGCAATTAAAACACAGCATTTATTATTTTATTCATTTTAATATCAAAAACATTTACAATCCTGTTACATATTATGATTAAAGATGTTTTAGCAAGAGCGGAAAATCTTTCTTATTGTATCGTCTGGCAAAATACTATAAATTGTAAAATGTTTTTAAATATCACAGTAGATATTTCTATCATATAAAATTAAATCATACCACAAATTTAGATATCTACAATTATAACAGTTTTAACTACTAGTAATAATCATATTGATTAGGTATGCACAATATATTGCTTCAGCATAATCATTGCAATGTGGACAATAATTACAATAAAATTCATTTTTTGCTGCTTTGCTCCAATTCTGGATGCATAAAGTGCATTATATTTATTTTTGAAATTAAAATATTTGTAGGCTATTTAGCCTGATATGTAATGGTTTAAAAAAGTGCCACAGTTATTGAAAAAAAGTTATTCAGCATTTCACTAAAACTGTGAAATTTAAATAATTTCTGTCATTTTTAATATTGTAGTATTATACATTAAACAAAATTATTGCAATGCCAGTTTTTTCTAATGTTGTGCAGCTTTATTATTGATACCTAAAGCTAGAGGTGTTACTAATCAGAATTACAGTGGAGATTGCAATTTCACCTGGTCTGAATATAATTACATATATTTTTATTTTAGAGCTGCAGTAGTTTTAATTAACTGATATATGCATAAAAAAATAAAGCTGATTAATTGCAGTCAATAATCCGTTACTGTAACTGCATCCCCGCCTTTACCCAACACACACCAACACACAACCCAACACACACCAACACACACACCAACACACAACCCAACACACAACCCAACACACAACCCAACACACAACCCAACACACACCAACACACACACCAACACACAACCCAACACACAACCCAACACACAACCCAACACACACCAACACACAACCCAACACACAACCCAACACACAACCCAACACACACCAACACACACCAACACACAACCCAACACACAACCCAACACACAACCCAACACACAACCCAACACACACACCAACACACAACCCAACACACAACCCAACACACACACCAACACACAACCCAACACACAACCCAACACACACACCAACACACAACCCAACACACAACCCAACACACAACCCAACACACAACCCAACACACACCAACACACACACCAACACACAACCCAACACACACCAACACACAACCCAACACACAACCCAACACACACCAACACACACACCAACACACAACCCAACACACAACCCAACACACACCAACACACACACCAACACACAACCCAACACACACCAACACACAACCCAACACACAACCCAACACACACACCAACACACAACCCAACACACAACCCAACACACAACCCAACACACAACCCAACACACACCAACACACACACCAACACACAACCCAACACACAACCCAACACACAACCCAACACACACCAACACACAACCCAACACACAACCCAACACACAACCCAACACACACCAACACACACCAACACACAACCCAACACACAACCCAACACACAACCCAACACACACACCAACACACAACCCAACACACAACCCAACACACACACCAACACACACACCAACACACAACCCAACACACAACCCAACACACACCCCAACACACACCCCAACACACACACCAACACACACACCAACACACAACCCAACACACAACCCAACACACAACCCAACACACACACCAACACACAACCCAACACACAACCCAACACACACCAACACACACACCAACACACACACCAACACACAACCCAACACACAACCCAACACACAACCCAACACACACCAACACACAACCCAACACACAACCCAACACACAACCCAACACACACCAACACACACCAACACACAACCCAACACACAACCCAACACACAACCCAACACACACACCAACACACAACCCAACACACAACCCAACACACACACCAACACACACACCAACACACAACCCAACACACAACCCAACACACACCCCAACACACACCCCAACACACAACCCAACACACAACCCAACACACACCAACACACACACCAACACACACACCAACACACAACCCAACACACAACCCAACACAGAACCCAACACACACCAACACACAACCCAACACACAACCCAACACACACCAACACACACCAACACACAACCCAACACACAACCCAACACACACCAACACACAACCCAACACACAACCCAACACACAACCCAACACACACCAACACACACACCAACACAGACACCAACACACAACCCAACACACACACCAACACACACACCAACACACAACCCAACACACAACCCAACACACACCAACACACAACCCAACACACACACCAACACACATCAACACACACCAACACACAACCCAACACACACCAACACACAACCCAACACACACCAACACACAACCCAACACACACCAACACACAACCCAACACACAGCGGCGTAGGGCGCTCGCACAACCGACACTGTACACTCAGCCCTGAGGATGTGGGGACGCCTGCACTGCAAAAAAATAATAATCTTAGCAAGTAAAAACATATTAAATCTTATTATTTCTCTTATAAGAATTTAAATGTCTTACTACGAGCTTTTATATGCATTAGATTATTTAGTTTATTATAGCAATAATAGTATTAATTAGTTTTACTAAGACTTTTTACTAAGTCATTTTATCTCAAAATAAGCACAAAAGGATCCTGCTCAAATTATTCAGATTCTTGTGTCTAAATGTAGCAGAAAAACATGTGCAGACTGTAAAAGACGAGCAAGAACAGAAGAAAAGATTCACTACAAACATGGGTATAACAATAAACAACAAGCAAATAAAATCAGTTTCCATGCGTTTTGTCTAGTTTTTTTGTTGTGTTTAGACGCCCCTCCTCTCAGGGAAGTTCAGGGAGTCTCCAGCATTTTAATATGAGCTTCTTGATGCTACAGAAACTCTATTTTAGAGAGACATAGAGAGACAGAGAGCAAACACAAGAAAAATAGGACAAGAGAAACCACAAAACACACCCCCCACACAAACACACACCCCACACACACACACACACACACACGAGATGTACCGCGGAATAGAGAGTGAGAGAGTGAACACTCCTGTTGACCTGTTGTGGATTAATTACTGCATGAGATCATGCTGAGGTGAGTTTAAACATTACTAACATTACTCAGGTAAATAGTTTCATTTAAATAAAACAATATTTTACTAAAAACCAACAGGTGTGAAGTAATGAAGTAATGAATACTTTGTTACATTACTTAAGTATAAATGTAGGGTTTCTTTACTTAACTGGAGTAATAATTTAACATTGTAACACAATTACCTGAACTTTCTACTCCTTATATTTATTTTATTTATTTATATTTATTTAAAAATATCCTCGTTACTCCTGTTTAATTTCAGCTGGTTTTCATTCCAGCTTCTCATCGTTCAATAAAACCCCTATCCAGATAAATCTCTCCATCCAGATAGAGTGAATCTGATTGTGATTGGATGTAGAGAAGTATAAACAGTAGTGGTGTAACGGTTCTGTAAATTCACGGTTCAGTTCACTCCTCGGTATAAACCCCACAGTTTAGTAAGTTTTCTTTATGTTTCGGTAAGGTTGGTGGTAAATATAAAGAGGCTGGTTATTCTGTGTAGCCTCAGCTTTAGTAACTTTATAATAAGAATGAATCTTCATTATAATCATGTTTAGTATTTTGTGATGGAATATTGTGACTCGGCTCGAGCTTTTTTAATAAATACTAAAATCAGGATTCTCTCCTTCTGTTAAAAAACAGAATTACTTTAACTGATTAAACTACAAATATTTATTCCTAAGAATATTACTGGATACATTTCAGTGTTTGAGTTATTTTTAAGAAATATTAAATTATATTAGTGGCATCAGTCACTAAAAAATGAATTAAAATCATGATTAATTTTATTAATACTGAAATATCCCAGTATTATTGTGAGGGACAGTAATAATAGTGTAGTGAGGTTTAGATCTGGCAGACTAGATCATTTTTACAGTATTATAATATCTCAAAAAGAGAGAGAACAAGGAAAGAGAAAGAATGAGAGAAAGAGTGAGAGAGAGTGATGCTTAAAAAAATCCCATTTTCGATTATACTCAATTATTTCCCCCCTTCTAAAAACTGAACTACAGATGACAAAGAAATGCTTAAAAACTAGGTTTACCTGTAAACAACAAAAAAGGATTAAACTTCAGAAGGCCGGTATGTTGCTGAAAATAATGCACTAAATGAGTCACAGAAGAAACTTTAAAGGAGTGATTATTATTGTTTTTCACAATAATTCACGGATTTTGGTTTTTCGGTACTGAGCGCAATGAAAATATGCACGCGTCCGTGGGAGGAGCCGGTGTTGTGCTGAATTTAGCACCCCCACCAGGAAAAGCACCCTCTCTCTGGGCGCGCAGGTACATCTGTTTTTTAGAAAATGAAAATACAAAAGGTGCTGTTTTAAGCTACGCTGACTCTCCTAAGAAATAATAAAAAGTAGACATGTCACCTGCAGCTTCTCCCAAGAGAGGGTGCTTTTCCTGGTGGGGGTGCAGAACTCTGCACCAGAGTATCTGCACCCCGAAATCTGCACCCCGCCATGAAAAGCACCCCCTCTCTGCAGCATGTACGCACCGTCTTTTTAATAATGAATTAATCACAGAGCATGTAATTAATTAGATTATATATATTTTTTAATTATTAGCTTGACAGCACTAAAAAATAAAAACAAGTATTACAGATCTCTCTGATGTATGGCAATCATGCAAATTAAGATGGAAATGACTTAACATAAGCCTGTGGTCTAGCTGAGTTACTGTAGGGGATTAACTGTACCTTTACGGATAAACCTGACATTAAAGCAAACTGTGCTACTTTGAAGGATCTAAAATACAAAACACAATCTCAATTTACACTTATCACACACACACACACACACACCCTATACACACACACACTGGTGAGAAACAGCAGCCCATCACAGTAAACGTATTACACAATCTAGCTCACTTTAGCTCACAGTAAGTGACTGACCCTACCCTGTGGGTTATTTACACTCACAGAACGCAGGAAGCCGGTGTGTCTATAAATGCCACACTGCTCCTGCAGGGTAGCGTCCCAGGAGCAGTGTGGCATTTATAGACACACCGGCTTCCTGCGTTCTGTGAGTGTAAATAACCCACAGGGTAGGGTCAGATTTTCATATCAGTAACAGCAGCAGCAGCAGCAGCAACACCAGGAGATGCATCTGACACATTACTAGGTATGTTCTCTTTTTTTTAATACATACATTATTATTGTTATTATATATAATGATATATATATATATTCATTATTATAATGGCTTAATCATTAAACATACTAAATTAAAATGGTTATGTAATTATATTTTATTGACCAGGTGAAGTTGCCTATATATATATGTATGTGAGATATCTCTAATTACACTTTACTGTAATTAATAATGTTAAACCAGTTTTAAAGTTATGTATATATGTATTATGTTCTGTGGTGATGTTTAGTTGTTATATTAATACTGATATACAGGGCGTGACACAAAGCAACCAAGGCAAATCCAGGTCCAGAAAGTTGAACTCCGCTCCGGGATTTCAGACCGCCGGCATGGCTCCGCTGCAGCTGGGATCCTAAAACCCCGGAGCGGATTTTCACTTTCTGCACCTGGATTTTCTTTAATCTACTGAAAGGCATTCGGTAGATTAGGCTTTAGAATGAAGAATATTTGAAGTTTATTATGTGGTGAGTTAGTTAAACAGCTAGATTAGCTAACTATAATATATTTAATATATCGAATTTGAGTTAAAACACTTTAATCACTCGTGCAGATCAACCTACAACACTCTTTTCTTACCCAGTAGGTAACAGAACAGGTGTATAAGGGTTGTGCTTTCCATTGTGTTGGATTTAAAAATATGGAAATTGAAAAAATATACTCTTTTAAAGATTTAAAATCAGCTTATCGTTGTTTCTTCAGTCTCCTCTCTTCTTCCAGATCCTGCAGCACAGTTACATGTCGGCTGACGAATTATCCATCATGTCTGTAAGTATTTTGCAGTATTTAAGCGAATAAAAACGACATTTACACCATTAATATCCACTAAACCAGTTTAGTAGTGATGGGTCTGACGACCCTGAAACCTCGACACATGCGCCGAGCTGTCAAGGCGAAACCCCGTGTCGGTGCGCGTATCATGTTAAGGAAAACCACGTGACCGATACACTTCCTGTATCGTTTGGTAGCGATGGGTCTGACGACACTGAAACTTCAGCGCATGCACCGAGCAAACAAGGCGAACCCCTGTGTCAGACCGCGTATCATTTTAAGGAAAACCACGTGACCGATGCATTTCTTCGCGCAGTTGCTTGCAATGACTTTCTTAGTCCAGCAGATGTCGCCATTAAGTGATACAGCAACACAGTTTCAACACAGTGTCGATACAGTTTGGGAAATGTGCCATACACCCAATGAGGTTTCATCTGCCCATCACTACAGTTTAGTTTAGTTTTAAATGTAGGTAAAAGTAAAATACGGAACACACTATGAACAGGAAACGAAAGGAATCTCTCCCATCCGTTTTCCCGGCTTCAAATTAAAAGTCCTTCATTTTTAAATTCTGTAATTGTTTTATAAAGTTCTGAATCAGTGTGAGGTTTCATTTTGACACAGTATTTGTGGACCTGGGCAACATTTGGGACTAGAGGGTATTTTATTTACTGTTGTCCTATAAAACTAAAGTGACAGCCCTTTAACAACTTCATAATAATATAAGTGCAAAATAACATAGTAAATAGATTATACAATTATAAAAAAAAATAAAGAAACCAAAATAAGAAATAATTTCACCATCTAATGATCAGTTTAGCAGATCAGGCCATGATTACTGTATATGTTTTATATATTAGTGATATTACACAGTAAAATACTGCACACTGAAGGAAGAGGTAGTAGTTGAGATATTTGGTGATGTTGCACAAAAATAATGAACTCAGGGTAAACTTTCCTCCATACAGTAGGGGGAGCCAGTGTACAGCTTCTTTAAAGATAAAAAAATTGGTTACTCTATATATTAAAGAAAACAATACATTTAAGCATTTTTTTTATAAAAAAAAAAAATCAGAAGAAATATTTTTTTAAGCTTTACATATTTTGTATTTAAAAGTACATTACATTACATTTGGCAGACGCTTTTGTCCAAAGCGACTTACAATAAAGAAGTACAAAAGTAATAGAAATTAAGATAACCCATTTTTAGATAGGGCTTAAAGGAGGTCGAAGGGAAATAAAGGGATAGAGGAGTGAAGGAGGGGAAGAAGGAAATGGGGTTAGAAGTAGTTAGTGTGTTTGAGGTGTTAGGAGAGTAAGTGCTCTTTGAAGAGTTCTGTCTTCAGGAGTTTATTAAAGATAGTGAGAGATTCTCCTGATCTGGTAGTAGAAGGTAGTTAGTTAGAGGTGTTAGGAGAGTAAGTGCTCTTTGAAGAGCTCTGTCTTCAGGAGTTTATTAAAGATAGTGAGAGATTCTCCTGATCTGGTAGTAGAAGGTAGTTAGCGTGTTAGAGGTGTTAGGAGAGTAAGTGCTCTTTGAAGAGCTCTGTCTTCAGGAGTTTATTAAAGATAGTGAGAGATTCTCCTGATCTGGTAGTAGAAGGTAGTTAGTTAGAGGTGTTAGGAGTGTAAGTGCTCTTTGAAGAGCTCTGTCTTCAGGAGTTTATTAAAGATAGTGAGAGATTCTCCTGATCTGGTAGTAGAAGGTAGTTAGTTAGAGGTGTTAGGAGTGTAAGTGCTCTTTGAAGAGCTCTGTCTTCAGGAGTTTATTAAAGATAGTGAGAGATTCTCCTGATCTGGTAGTGGAAGGTAGTTTGTTCCACCATTGGGGAACTCTGTATGAGAACAGTCTGGATTGCTTTGTGTGAATGTTTGTTTGGTAAAGCGAGGCGACGTTCATTGGAGGAGCGCAGCGGCCGGGAGGTAGCGTAAGCCTTCAGGAGCGAGTGCAGGTAGGAAGGAGCTGTTCTGTATCACCTTGTAGGCGATTGTAAGAGCTTTGAATTTGATGCGAGCATCAACTGGTAGCCAGTGGAGCTCAATGAGCAGCGGGGTGACATGTGCCCTTTTTGGCTGGTTGAAGACCAGACGTGCTGCTGCGTTCTGGATCATCTGTAGTGGTTTTACTACACAGGCCGGGAGGCCAGTTAGCAGGGCATTGCAGTAGTCGAGGCGTGAGATGCTAATTCTTCCCTCTAAAGAGGTGTGCAATAATCATATTTTAATAATCATGGTTTATTAGCTACACTTTAGTGTATTATAATGTCTCATAGTTCTAATAAAGAAAATAAATGCCAGTGTAGCTCCATATTCCACATTCAAAAGCTAGAAAAGAGGAAACTGCCATCGGCTGTGTGTGTGTGTGTGAGAGAGAGAGAGAGAGAGAGAGAGAGAGAGAGAGAGAGAGAGATTGATTCACAGTTTGGAGGAAAACTAAGTTTAAGTGGTTGAAATAGCGGTATTGCTGAATTTATCATCAGTGATATTAAAGGTAAGGTGCTAGACTAGTACTGTCTGTGTGTGTACTGGATATAAATGATGTTACAGAATAATAGAAGATATAATGAGACAGGTGTTCTAACTCCAGATACATCTTGTGTATGTGAGCATGTGACCAGCTGTTATGATCCACTTTATATCTAGAAGTTGTGGGATCAGTAAAGTGGATTTTTAAAAATAAAAGCAGTAAAATGTATGAATAAAAGCTAAAGAACTTTATTTATAACAGAGCCACTAAAACAGTCACAACTTCTAAAACTGCTGTTATAAAGTACCACACTGGGAGAATCAAACTGAACAGCACCAAAGAAAAGAACATAATAAAATATAAACACTTCCCTACTCTGATAATAAACCAAACAAAGCTTATCTGCACTAAACTAAACCCTGGAAAATAACCAAAATACAGTGTGTGGTGCTGCCCTCTAGCCTGAGGAGAATAAACAGAGTTCAGATCTATGTGGTGGAGAATGTACAGGTGCACCTTTCTTACCTGTCTGAAACCCCAGGTGATACAAAGAAACACATGCTGATAGAAAACTCAGACTGAGTGATGGGAATGACCAGGGGAATATACAGAGGCATTTTATGATCTTTTAGTAAAAGTTGTTTTAGTTTTATTTTAGAATGCGTGACTGTTTTAATAGCTCTATTATAAATAAACCTCCTTTACTTTTTACATGCATTTTACTTGATTTTATATTTGTAAAATCCATGTTATTGAGAGCTAGCAACACACACACACACACACACACACACACACACACACACACACAGACACAGAGACAAACACTGTGTTCCTAGAATCACCCCTGACAAAAGTGGTGCTGAATAGACTGCACCCAGCGCTGAGACACCACATCCCCTCATCCAGCATCAACCTGAGTGTGTTTTATCAGTCCTTTATTCATCAGGTACTTTAACAGCTGTGGATAACTCAGGTGTTCTCAGATTTCCCCAGTGGATTATTCATCTCCTCATCAGTCTCCTCAGGTCCTCTCGAGGTGTTCGAATCTGCAGGAAACAGAACACACTCCCTTTAGCATCTGATCTCAGACCTTTTCTCAGATCTTTACTTTAGCATTTTGCTACCAAGTATAGTAATAAAAAAATATTTTATTATATATATATGTGGTCATTCTGAAATTTTGAAATGTCATTATCAGAAAGTATTTTTTTTATTTATTTTTTGTATTATGTCATATCTCATAATCTGATAAGATTTCAACAAAAGTTTATTAAATTAAAAAGTTAAAAAAAATTAAAAGTTTATTAAATTAAAAGTTTATTAAACTTTAAAAATGACACTAATCCATTTATCTCAGCAATATGAGTGTTTTTATCTGAAAATGCAACGACGCAACAGATGCAAATACAGATGCAAATAAACATTAATACAGTAAATCGTAAGAAGGAATTCTCATTTTTAACTAAGTATGTTATATCCTGTGAGTCGAGCTGAGCTGTAGCTGTAGTTCCAGATTTCTATATGTTCAGTTCCGTCAGCAGCTCACCTGATTTACCACCAAACCAGGTGTTGATTAATATGATGAGAACTAGAAATAAATAACTCTATTAAACTCAGATTAAGAGGAGGAGAGATTAGGAGATGCTGTTTTAAGGAAAACTTTTGTAGCTTTTTGTAAAATTGCTGTTTGTATTTATGGTAATGCTAGTTTAAGTTTTACTGAGATAATAAACAGAAACTTACTGCACAGATAAGAAGCTTTTTCTTCACTGAAATCTCCACAGGTGCCTAAAACATTCGCACAGTACTGTATATATCTTTTATTATTATATTTGGTAATAGTACGCTTTTATATATTTGTTAGACACATTCTCTTTTCACTCATTATTCACTCTTTCACCATTTTCAGCTCATTACTAAAGAGACGGAATAACAGCAGCACACCTCCAGCCCTGTTCCTTACCTGTCTGCTGGAAGCACTGAAGAGCGTAGAAGCAGAGAGTCAGCCTTAATCAGAAACAACAAGATAGGATTTATTTCACTCACACCCTGTTCAATTTAAAATATCTTTATATCTCTGTAAATAAATAAAATAAAATTAAATAAAAATATAGTTACCCCAGGTTGAGTTTCTTGTAGTGGAACATTTGGAGTTGAAGAAAACCGACGACCTAAAAACACATTTTAACAATAAAAACACATTACAATACCAAACACAAAATATAAAATCATTAAAACATATTTACTAAACAGTTTAATAAATATGCTCCATTACCTCATCCTCACACCTATCAGAGAGATAAACAGTAAACAGTGACGTCTGTCCTTTTTCTCCTTCTGTTAACACCACATACTTCTTTCTACACTCATTATCAATTATGAAAGCTGCACTGATGGTATAGATCAGTAGTTCTCAAACTTTTTAGGCCATGCATCACCGATGACCAAACTAAAACCTAAACTACCACCTACAATTCTTTTCACAGAAACACACACACGTACTTACTTATACACAGTAATCTAGACGTGTAATTCACACACATACATCTCCTCATATCTTTCTCCACTCGTTCTTCAGGATTTATAAGAGGAGAATAAACAGCAAGAGAGGCGATCAGTGAACTACAGTGTTCACTATCTTATTAATCTGTAATTAACTGTAGTGCAGAAACTGTAGTGAACTGATGGTGAACCACAGGGTTTTACTGTAGGACCAATCAAACTTTATAATGTTAATAATGATAAAACTGTAGTTCTGAGAGTGAAGGACTGAAGTGTAGATTATAAACAGATTATATACAGGCTAAAACACTAACTAATGTAATGTTACATAAAAAAATTACAGATACAAGAAACTTTATACATTTCAGTTCCTAATATTTTAATGCAGGCAGATGTTTTTCTGAGGTCATCTAGTTAGTGTACCACCTTGGGATGCTTTGAGTACCACCAATGATACCTGTACCACAGTTTGAGAACTACTGGACGCTCTGTAGTTCTGTAATAATTCAGTGTAACTGCAGTGCTGAGAATGACCCACCACCCAAATAATAACAGCACATCTATCTTTTAAAAGAATAACATGGCACATCACTTTCATTACAAGTTGTGGGTGGAGATCAGAGCTGGGCAATGTGACTGTATTTTATATTACTGTGACAAATGTTATCAGCATTAGAATATAGTAGACACTGTCCAGGGTTAAAAAACACTGACCAACTGCACATTTCATTACAGAGAGCATAAGTAATCCTTTGTCATTTGATGGAATCAAAGTTGAGTAACAATGACGGTTACATATGTGATAATAGATGGTAGGGTTGTCATGGCCACCGCAATGTAGCACCACTGCTCTGTTGACATGGCAACCGCAGAGGATGGCAAGCAACCACCCAAACCACAATGTTTAGTTTTTATGTTTAGATTTTTTTAAAGCTGTAATAAATGTTTTTAAAGGGTGTAATACATGTTAAAAAGGTAATAATTAAAGTGTTTTTCTTGATCTTGCCCTAAATATTTTTATTAAATAGGCTTAACACTTTTTTTTTCTTCAAAAAGTAGGAAAGTGCATTCTTCTGTAATAATTTACTCGACTGTAAAAGTAATATGACCTCCAGAATTTAGGGCAGTTGATCCATTGTTGTTGTTACAACATGCAATAGTGACCTGCCCATCTGAAGAAATAGTGCTATAAGGAATTTTCTTGACCAGTGTAATTCCGAGTATCCGTTGCTCTGTGGCTCGTTGAGCCGTTTGGAGCTTTTGCTTTTCAGTTTATCGTGTAGTTCACACTTCACAGCCAAAGTTCAGAATAGGTAAAAAACTTAACGTCCTTCGTCTTCTTCGACACATCGTCTTCAGTGTTTCTGAAGCTAAGTCATGCCGCACTTCATCACCTACACTGTCTCACTGTCGACTTTGTGGTCATGTTTGATCATCTGGCCAGTGGGCGTATGGATGCAGGGCCAGAGTTGTACGCCTCCGGTACGGAACTGATCCAGATGTGAAATGAAGCTCCGGATGTGGGCGGGATTTGGGCCACATGGATAAAGAAATCTCTGAGATCTGGCCTGGTGCTGCGCCGAATTTGGCCCATGTCTACAAACCGAATCTGTACCGCTATTGGCCCACCGTGCAAAAGAACACCGGGCCAGAACATTTGGGATGATTTGCGCCGGATCCGGACCAGATCATTTTTGCTATCTGGGCTGCAATTTTCAAACCATAGACAAAAAGAATGATATTATCAGCGAACTGCAAATAACTGAGCATTTTTCCACCAATCACAATGCCTCAGCTTTCCCAGTTGAGGTTTTGGAACAGGTTTTCGAGAGCAGCAGTGAACAACATTAGAGAGATAGTGTCTTCCCGTCGCACTCCTTGGTTGACGGGGATTTTGATGTCATTATATAACAGCTGGATTGATGTTGCACAACAATATTGATGATTAAGATGGTTTATCGGTTTAGCAGCAGCTTGGTGAAGGCCTTGTAGATTCATGGATGAATTGCGATGGGTCTATAGTTCTTCAAATCATATTAAAATAATACAAATAATAAAACACATGGATTACGAGAAAAAAAGCTGAACAAAAACATCTTATCAAAACAGATTTACAGCAAGGAACTTTACTGGATCATTTTTTATTCTGAGTCTTTTTATTCTGGTATTAAAGGAACGCTGAGTGAGAAATAACGGCTTAATCGACACATTCAGTAAACAATATTAGACTTTTAATGCCTAGTGAGGGCGTGAAATCAGCACAGTTTTACAATCAATTTTACATAAAACTCGAAACACGGCACAATAAACACCAACCAATCATCAAACACACACTGAACAAATCATGTACAATACTGTGAGAGTGCTTGTTAGCTATTAGTGTTTGAGAAAAACACACTTACAGAGAATTGAGCTCGTAATACTGAAATGTGTAAACACTATACTGCAGGCTTAGTGTAAAAATGTAACATTAAAATACAGTGCTACAAAAATTATATATTTTAGTTTCAAAAACATTCGTTTTTACAGAATGCATTACGTTTTAAAAACACAATTCTGCATCTTGCTGATCTTCTTTACAGTCGCTTAAATACAGTAAGGTAAAATTAAACATCTCATGTTTACCTCAAATTCAGTCTGAAACTGCTGCTTCTGCAACAATAGCAGGTGTAAAACGATTAAAATTAACACACAATTTTAATGTACATGTAGCACAAGATTAAGTCAAGGTGCTGTCAGTGACATGAACACACAAAATAGGAATGTCTGCACTGAGTGAAGCCAGTGTAGCTACAGGAGCAGAGAGAGATAAAACATGATCTCTGAATAAGAATAAAGGAGTGTATTATTAGTGCCGGTATAAGAGAGAGTAACAGTGGAGTCAGGAAGAATGTGTGATGGTGATCAAAGAAGAGGAAGAATTATTAGTTTGTTTTATTTCTGCATGTATGGGATTAAACCTAATAAGGTTTATAATAGAATGTAAACATTTAATAAAATGTTAGAAAATAATTGCAGTAATGCTGTTTCTGTAATGGGGTTAGCTGTTATTATTGTGATAGTGGCTGCGCTGTGATTGGCTATATGTAGCTCTGGAACAGAGAACATGCGTTAGCGTTTTAATAAAATTATTAGATGACAATTTTGTTTTTTGTATAGTTCTTTTGTGCAGGAAATTAACAATTTAGTTATTTATATGAGGACGGTGTGCTGCTGTATTTAGAGGTAAAAAAAAATGTATCTAAAGGATTGCTAAAAAACTTCTTAGCAATTGTAAAAAAGTGAAATTCTATCTATCTATCTATCTGTCTGTCTGTCTGTCTGTCTGTGTCTGTCTGTCTGTCTGTCTGTCTGTCTGTCTGTCTGTCTGTCTGCCCAAAGTTAAACCCACACAAAACAATCCCAAATTTTCCACAAAATGACCTTTTTACTGTAATTTTGACCAAGTCTGCTCTACTAATGGTATTGTGTACTTTCACTGAGTTTTTAATGCGCTCTTTGCACAACTACTTCCTCATTCTCATCAGTGCTGCTCCAGCGTTTCCTGTTTGGCTTTTTCAACACACTCGTTATGGCAGTATTATCAGCTGGTGTTTACAAGAGCTTCTAAAAATTAACCTCAACGTCGAGGAGACCAGTAAAGCCTACCACTAGCAAGCTAGAGAAATACTTTAAACTATATACCTATAAACTATCATACCTACACACTACCAAGATTTACGTTAGCCCACACAGCTCAGCATTAGCTAGTATAGCTAACTAGCTTGCTATGTGCATTACTGATAGTTGTTAGTTTCTTCTGTTATCAAATGGAAGTCTAATAAAGTGCTAGTAATAATAAAAATAATAATCATTATAAAAATAATTATACAAATGCTAGCTAAAATAATAAAAATGCTGGCTATAATAATGCTAACTATTATATTAATGGTAGTAAAAATAATAATCATACACATGCTAGCAATAATAATATTGATAATAATAAAAGTGCTAGCAATAATAATAATAATAATAATAATAATAATAATAAAAATAATAATAAAAATGCTAGCTATAATAAAAGTAGAAAATACAAATGCTAGCTACAATAATAATAATAATAATAATAATAATAATAATAATAATAATAATAATAATAATAATAATGCTAGCTATAATAAAAGTAGAAAATACAAATGCTAGCTACAATAATAATAATAATAATAATAATAATAATAATAATAATAATAATAATAATAATAATAATAATGCTAGCTATAATAAAAGTAGAAAATACAAATGCTAGCTACAATAATAATAATAATAATAATAATAATAATAATAATAATAATAATAATAATAATAATAATAATGCTAGCTGGTGGATCATTCAGGCAAGTACGTTTAGCTGATCTCCTCTCCCAATCACGTGGAGCCTGGGTGCTGTAACGTTAATTATTCAGTTTAAAAAGCAGTGGCACTGCATGCTTTGCCAGTCGTCTCCAAGCTTCTGACGTTTTTTGGTTTAACCAGGTAGTCTGGTATGAACACAGCAGTGCTGAAAACAGCTCGAAAACGTCACGCTGGATACTCATTTTGAGCTCTCGCTAGTAAAAATATTAAGTTTTGCCTATACAGGCCAATGTAAACAATACAACCGGAAACGTCCGAGCCGCATTATTTGAAAGCGGAAATGCCGTGAGTGCAAGGAGCCCATTGGTTTACCTCAGCAGTGCTGCTGGGAGCATGTGATCACTCAGACTGACCAATGGGGTAGGAGGAGTGCTGTGAGCCAGCCCAGGCTTCATAATAAAAATGATAAACCGCGGGTTTGTTCTGTAAACATAAAGGAGAAATGAAAGTTGCACTGAATTCCTGTTTCTGTTAAATCTTTTTCGCTTATTTTATTCTCTATTCACTTCAAGAATGAATCTATTACAGTTTATCTAATTTGGTTTGGCTCATCTCTTGAAACTGAGATGATATTCCTATAACTAAAAGGTAAATTGGTCAAACAGACTTACAGTTCTTCACAACACTTCAGATAACCAGTAAAATGTCATATATCTCCCAAAACGTTCATTCTTGCTTCAAAATGAAGTCCCTCTCTCATATAAATAGTCAGTACCATAAAAATGGCATAGATCCTTCTCAATTGCTTTGGCACATTTTCATTCATTTCGTCCTCCTGTCAAAATAAACTGGACGGTGCAGCAAAACTACATGGATCCTCATCACTGCTCATATCACTCCAAAAACAGTTTACCCACGTGTCAAAACTGATTTCCTTTCTCACACAAATCATCAGTGCCCCCAAAATGCATTGTCCCTTTGGCATTGTGTAAGTACTGCAAGTCAAAATGATTAGAGGTTTTATCTTTATAGCAGAGGTCTAGCTAAAGGAATACAATTTTCACACCACACACACTGCACTCATCACACGCCACACACACTGCACTCATCACACGCCACACACACTGCACTCATCACACGCCACACACACTGCACTCATCACACGCCACACACACTGCACTCATCACACGCCACACACACTGCACTCATCACACCACACACACTGCACTCATCACACGCCACACACACTGCACTCATCACACGCCACACACACTGCACTCATCACACGCCACACACACTGCACTCATTCTGCTGAGGAACCTGTAACTATTTTTATTTACAAGTACATCTTTACACATTACTGTAGGTAGGAAAGAAAAAAACACAAAGGAAAATGTACCAAGTATACTATGTATTCAAATTACAAAAACCTGCAAAAACAAAACAAAATACAAATACAGTATGTAAAAAAACAGTCAATCATCACAAATGCAGTACGGTAACATTCTGACTACTCTGTGTCACTCCCCCCTCTCTCTCCTGCTCATCCATCCACTGCAGTCTGTTTAAATTCTCATCAACATCACATCTGATGTGTTCTTTAGCAATGCACCATGGGAAGAATGCCTGACCCAATCCTCTACACTGATCGTCTGTTATATCATCACAGAACTAGCATCAAATACTAGCACCAGGCCAAGCTGTGTATATACAGCAATGCCAGCATTCAGAATCATAGACAACACCTGTCAGGTAACAAACTGATGGACTGATCACCTGTAATGTGGGACACTCCTCCTCATCAAAACCTGCTTTCACCTGTTACCTACTCACCTGATTCTCATGAATTTATGAAATGTTCCAGAACATGTGTTCTGTATTGAATTACAATTTCTCATTTTGAGAATTGAGCAGACTATTCTGCAGATGATGACTTATATGATGAAATTGTGCTGACATGTTTTGGAGAGAACAACCATTACACTGAGAACCAACCAACTGGGATAGATCAACAAGATGCATTCTTTTGGGAAATGTACTAAATGTAGGATGATTGTGTTAAGTGTAGGCTACTTGTACAAAACCATTTGCAAAGATGTACTAAGTGCTTGAGACATGTACAAAGCATTTGAAATGTGATGAAAGCAATGAGAAATGCCATTCTGTTGTGAGGAACTGCAAGTTAGTTTGGGGATTTGTCCATGTTATTTTGAGAATTTCATCTCAGTTTCAAGAAATGAGCCAAACCAATGGAGAAAAACTGTAAAATTTACGCTGACCATGGAAACTATGTTATTGCTTTATTTATATTCCAATTAAATATGTAAAATCAGAAATTAGATAACGGCTCATTTCCCGTTTCCTATTTTATATTTCTGAAACAGGTCAGAGCTTTAGTATCGGATTTACTGAAACTCAGTGAAAGTACATTTACCATCAATTTACCAAAATACAAAACACAACTACCATGAAAAAAAAAACAAGACTTATGGAAACTTACACTTAGGTAACACTTTTGTGAGCCCACAAGAAAAGAAAGTTCACATTCTGGTGATAGTACCACTCACTATGTTAGACTGTTTCACACGTGAGACAAAGAAGAATCCTGCTGTAGAGAATCCAACACAGCGTATGAAACGCAGGTTCTGCACCTGTTAATCCCAACTGAAGTCGCAGAGCTGAACAGGCTGATCTTTAAAGCATGGTGGTGGTAGTGCTCGTCGTTCTCAGAGATTAGCTGATTTAGGGTCTGTGTGTTCCTCCCTTAAAAAAAATCATAAAAACATTACATGTTGACATGTTGTCAATAAGTAAAAAAATAACTGGATTAATCAGTCAGAATTCTGCGATTAATCACGATTATTCATATTGTTTCTTCTCATTATGACTCTGCAAAGATTGGCAAGATTATATTATATTTATATTGTGGTGTTATATATATATATATATATGCCTGTGTTTGGGAGAGGGACTGTAATAGTGTATTGTGGTTTATCAGATAATTTTTACTGTATTATAATAATATCTCAGTTTTGTTTTGATCCTCTTTAAATGTGAACAATTTTAATTACTGAGTTTAACGTAGAGCTTTAATAAAAAAAAATAAATAAACACAAGTGTAGCTCCATATTCCACACTCAACCACCAGACAAGAGGAAACTTACCATCAGCTGAGAGTGTGCTTGTTTGTGTACGTCACTCATTAACACTCATTAACACTCATTAACACTCATTAAATCTCATTAACACTCATTAACTCTCATTAAATCTCATTAACACTCATTAAATCTCATTAACACTCATTAAATCTCATTAAATCTCATTAACACTCATTAAATCTCATTAACACTCATTAAATCTCATTAACACTCATTAAATCTCATTAACACTCATTAAATCTCATTAAATCTCATTAACACTCATTAAATCTCATTAACTCTCATTAACTCTCATTAACACTGGCAGCACGTTAATGTTCTGCTGTAAGAACATATTTCTGTATAATGAAGCACACAGGACTATTCTTACGGTGAGTTGGATGATGCTGCCGGTACTGTACCCTGACCCGTTTCTGGTACAGGATTCTGTTAAGTAAAAACACACAAAGACAAGATATACTGTATAAACAGACAAGCTTTTATTTGTTCATTATTTTAAACCTATCATTCATTTAAACCTCTTATTTTGTGTAATTAATACATGTTAAAACAGAAGCACAAGGTAGAAGATCCCTCAGATGCTCTGGATGATGGATGATGGGTGGTGGGTGATGGATGATGGGTAATGGATGATGGGTGGTGGATGATGGATGATGGATGATGGGTAATGGGTGATGGATGATGAGTGATGGATGATGGGTGGTGGATGATGGATGATGGATGATGGGTAATGGATGATGGATGGTGGGTGATGGATGATGGGTGGTGGATGATGGATGATGGGTGATGGGTAATGGATGATGGGTGATGGATGATGGGTGGTGGATGATGGATGATGGATGATGGATGATGGGTGGTGGATGATGGATGATGGGTGATGGATGATGGGTAATGGATGATGGGTGATGGATGATGGGTGATGGATGATGGGTGGTGGATGATGGATGATGGGTGATGGATGATGGGTAATGGATGATGGGTAATGGATGATGGGTGGTGGATGATGGATGATGGGTGATGGATGATGGGTGATGGATGATGAGTGATGGATGATGGGTGATGGATGATGGGTAATGGATGATGGGTAATGGATGATGGATGATGGGTGATGGATGATGGGTGATGGATGATGGGTGATGGATGATGAGTGATGGATGATGGGTGATGGGTGATGGGTGATGGATGATGAGTGATGGATGATGGGTGATGGGTGGTGGGTGATGGATGATGTACTACACCATCAGTGGGATATCTGTAAATTTTTACGTAATGCAAACATACATTGCAGTTTTTATAAAAAGTAAATTAAATTAATATCATATAAATCACCTTTAATTTGTTTAAATATGTCTAAATAAATCAGCACTTACTTTAAATTCGACATCTGTCGGACCACCTGACGAACAAAGAATAAGATCAGAGTTTACAACATTCAGGTAAATAAGCTCAGGTGAAGGAGATTATATCATGATATATAAAGACAATTTTACAATACAGTTCTAAGCTGTAGATTAGAGAGAGCTCTGTGTTCAGTGTTGTTAAATACACAGATAAAACTGAGCTTTATAAAAAACCCTGACATCACGTAACGTTGTATTAGTGATGTTGGATAAGCCTGGTTGCATTTAGTTAGTTAATTAGCATGCTCTGTTTTACAAGTTAGCATGCAGAGACTGCACTCATTCAAAACAGCCATAAGACACTGTGCACATCCTGATTTTATCTGACTCCACCCTCAGCTCAAATTTGAAAAATGGGAGGGGTAGTTTGGGAGGGGCACTGGGTGATGTATGGGTTTAGGGGCGGGGCAGGAGGGAGAGCTGATTGGCTGAGCTGCAGCAGCAGCAGTGTGTCTCTGATAGTGGTGAGACGCAGAGGGAACGATATCACCAGGGGGGCGGGATTATTGATTGAGTAATTTGTCTGCGTATCAGAAGTACACAGAAACATTTGACAGGAGCCTCACAACTTCACTTAAAGCAGAACTCTGGTGTAAAACAGACTTTAGTTGTAGTAAAACATGATAAAAATTCTTATCTTTGATGAATAGCTCACCTCCGCTCTCCCACAGCGTTCAGAGATCCAGAAATTTTAACAGTTTCTCCAAACAAACACCCCAAAAATAACATAGACATATATATATATATATACATAGACTTCGCATAGCCTTGCAGTCGGTGGCACCAGTAGGCAGTCTATGCAGAGTCTATGTATTTATATGTCTGTGTTATTATCAGTACAGTGATGGTGGCGCTCGGAGCTGAAGCTAGTAGTGTTTTTTAATAATCTTCTTCTGCACTTTTTAAGTTATTAATGCCTGGTTTTAAATATCAGGACTCTCCGGATTCTAGTAAGGAGGTGTGGAGCTACTTTGAGCTGGATAACGGTGTAAAAAGTGATTTATCAGGGTAAATTATGCCCCGTGTCACCCAGTCTGAAGAGTGTTTGGAGAAACTGTTTGTGCAATTCATCAAAGATAAGAACTTTTTATCATGTTTTACTACAGTAAAAGTCCATTTTACACCAGAGATCAGCTCTGAAAACACTCACCATCATTCCCTTGCTGGTAAGCCTGATTCGGTGAGAAAACTGTGTACAGTAAAACTGCCAGTGCTGAAGCTGCAGCCGGTATGATGCAGTATCTGTGTCGGGAAGCTTTAGATACACACTGAACATCTTCCACCGCACTGCCGGCCCTCTGCTGCACCTCATCCCTCACTGAACAGCTAAAAGAAAAGAAAACAGTGTGTTAAAATATAAAATATATATTAAGAAAGAAATAAAAAAAAATCTCTATATATATTTGTTTAATATTTAATAATACTGACTCGGTCCATCTGGTGCAGTTTATTCCCAGTGGAGAGTAAAATCCCGGAGGACACGCCTCACACACTGTATCTGACTTTTCACTTCCTGTAAATAAACACAGTATTCATAAACACAAACACATATACGATCAATATACACTGCTGATTTAACTAAACAAATACGTAAGAGCCTCCTATTGGATAAATGTTTTACCTGCAACAAGTTATTTAACCCTAACTGATGCAGGGAGTAGCTTCTCATCAGTTAAACCACTATGTTCGACTGTCAACATCTTTTTTTAGTATTTGCTGCTGACCTTATTATGGTGCATCATTGTGTGTACAAAATATGTTTGAAAAATAATAAAAATGTGGAAAAACTCATCCTCTGGTTGTTGACAAGATCAAATTATTTATATATAATTTGACAGAGTCAAATCCAGCAGAGAAAACATCTAAGAAGACTAAATATGGAGTATGGAGATGAAAATATCATATAAAACTCAGTTCAGTTAAATAAATGAAGATGAGTAAGGATCTGTTAATATATTATTGTTAAATATAAAGGACTGGTTGAGGTTTTGCTATTTCCATAATTTGAAAGCAAAACTGAAGTCAGTTATTCAGTTTTACAAACCCAACTTTTACATCAACAATAAACAGAATAGTAAATAAAATAACATTGCTGTTCCCGTAAATGAGCTGCTGGAGCTCCTTCACAGCGTCAACCAGCAGCTCAGTTTCCTCTGCTGAGAAGAGTTTGTTGAACACGTCCAGGTAGCTGCACCGTTACAATAGCAATCCACCAAAGACAGAGCTCACCTGATCTACTCTTAAAACACACCGACATGCCCTAAATCAGGGAGGAGACTGCGGAGTCTCGGGGCGAGGACCAGCAGACTGCGAGACAGCCCCATCCATCAGGCTGTGAGGATGCTGAACTCTCTTCCTGCTCTACCCCCCATCCCAATCCTGCCCCCAGCACACACTCACTCAGCATCCTGACCCCCCACTAATAAAGTACTGAAACTCTGCACTACAATGCACAAAGTACTGGTCCCTTCCAAACGGACTTGCACTACACAACACCTGCACTACTGATATACTTGCACTGTCAATACGCACTTTAATTCCACTTAATTAAACTGTGAACTTTAAGGACTTACGCACCCATTCACTTTACCAGCCTTAAGCTATATACCATATACCGTATTTGCACTACTGTTATTTACTATTTTTACTGTCATTCCATCTCAATCACCATCAATATTGCACTATTGTCTTACGTATGTTTATTGTGTCTTGTTGTATTGAACATATAGTGTCTCCCACTCTTTTAGATTATAATTATATATCTATTTTTACTTATTTACTTATATTTAAATATCTATTCCTCCCCCACACTACTGCACCTTGTTTTTGTCTCATGTATGTCTATTTGTGTCCCTGCTGTATTGTACACATAGTGTCTCCCATTCTCCTTTATTATATCTATTATCTGTACCTGCTGTAAAATTGGGAAGGAGAGTAACGTAATTTCAATTCTCTGTATGTCCTGTACATATGCAGTATTGATAATAAAACTACTTGACTTGACTTGACTAAATCAATCTGCGCAAAGCACAATTAATCAGTGTGCTATAGATCACTATTGTGTGTGTATATTGTTTGTGTTTGTGTGTGTATATTGTGTGTGTGTGTGTGTGTTAGATCAACAGAAGCCTTGCTTATAAAGTGACTCCAGTAAACTATTAGCCCAAATAAAACGTTGCTGATAGTGAAGCAGTTTCAGTTCGTTCAGTTTTCTGCTTGTTTTCTCTGGTGTAAGAGAATCACACATCTAATAGTGATCAGCACACACACACACACACACACATATATATACAATGAGCCGAGTGTTCTCTCTTTCTCTCGGTCTCTGTGTGTGTTTCTTGTTGGGTCTAAAACAGCTGAGCGTTCACAAGCTGGTGCACATACCTACACGCTTCCATCACCAGCCTGATCTGCTCTAAGAGAGAGTGAATCTTTCAGTGTGAAAAAGAGAGAGAGAGAGGGAGGGAGGGAAAGAGAGGTATTGAGAGTTAGTGAATTAATAAAATTATTTCTGAACTCAGTGTTTAAACAGCAGGTTTACTGTTAAATAAATCCACAAACACACGTCACGTTCTCGTCCTGTTTATTTACCTTTCCCCTGCACGTGCTCCCTCACACCTGGCCCTGTGTGTTCCTCCTGTGTCTCTACCTCAGTGTTTTCACCTGTGTTCATTTGTAGCTCTGCCCCCTGGTTACCTTCCCCATGTGTTTCCTGTTACTTCCGTGTGTGTGTGTATATAGTCACTGTGTTTCAGTGTCCTTGGTCGGTTCTTGTATGTTTTTCACGTCTGTTAGAGTTTCTAGTCTCGTGTTTCTTGTTCTATTTTATTTCTAGTTTTGTTAGTTAATTCCTATGTTTGTTTATCTGTTTTTGTGTTTGTTTGGTTTCTTCGTTATTAAATATTACTTGCATCTGCGTCCGTCTCTACATCTCTCTTGCTGCTGAAATCTGACAATATATCACCAGGCTCTGTAAACTTGGTAATGTGATTAATTTGTGTTAAAACGTAAAGTTAAAGTTTTTAGGTTAATAGCTTGTGTTAACATGTTAACAGTGACAGCACTATCTTTAATATGGCAGAGAACTGTTGGATGGTCTATACCCATACTATAACTATAGTATTACCCTTATGGGATCTTGTTTTTTTTTCGTGTTTTTTGTTACACAGGGAATCTGCTGGGTCTGGTGGACACATTGCATTTTGGTGATTTTGATTCAAAAGAATATTTTTTTGCTAAAATACTCAGCAGATGTTTACTTCATCCCAACTGCAAGTAATGTGATACATTTCTTTTCCTTTCTTAAATCATATTTATGAATAGAAAAGCCACTTATGTGTTGGACACATCTAGGTAGCTGCGCTGTTAAAATAGCAATCCTTCCAAAGTCAGAGCTGCATGGTGCACAGCACATGTATAGATCAATAAAATAAAACCCTTATTGTCTCATTAAAGTAGTTGTACACAGTAGGAGTGTCGCCATATAGTATCGTGCGAAATAATATCTCCACATTTGTGAATATGGTGAACGATATTATATCATACCTGTCAAGTCTCCCGTTTTGGCCGGGAAACTACCGTATTTTACTCCTCTTTCCCGCCGTCCTCCCGTATTAGTATTTTCCCGTAAATCTCCCATATTATATTAAAATTAAAAAACATATATTATTGAGGAGACAGGGCACTGACCGCTCTGTGTCTCTTAACCAATCGTGGAGCCGGTTCAAGGAGAAAGTCCCGCCTTTCAGGAGAAACAGCCAATCAGCTTGCAAAGGAGGGTTAGCGTGGGGAAGCCCCGCCCCCCGTCGCTGTGAGTTCAGGCAGCTAGTCGGAGCTGCTGATGTTAAAACAGATCTGGATATACAGCGATTTTTCTTAAAGAAAGGTAACGGTAGGCTAATCATGTAAACTGTGATGATATTTTTCTGATAGCTGCTTAAAAATACTCGTCTCTGAAATAAAACACACAGATTAAACCTTTTAAAATAAAAAAAATACAGCTTATGACTCAGTTTAACTAGAAATGTGGAGAGGACCGACATTAACTGAACTGATCAGGGGTGGAGTGATCAAAAGAAAGAAGTATTAATTAAAAATTATTAATTGTGTAGGCCCCTTAGGACTAATTTTTACTGATGGAATATATGTGGTCCGTGTCCTTTTAGTAAAAACTCATAATACTATTTTTAGGTCACCAACAGTCATTTTGCAGAATTTGTGCACTCTTTGTTCAATTTTAAATCCATTAAATAAATAAAAAATATATCATATAAAAGAGTGCACTTATTACAAAAAAGACATGAAATCTTAAATTAAAAAAAAGATATAGAAAAGGGTTTTTAATTTGGCTGTATTAAAAGAATGACATATGTAGGAATGTCCGCAACATTTCAGATTCTGATAATCTAATTGTAGTGTGTAAGTGGTTCACATGTGGTTATTTTAGATTTTTTGTAAACCTGTCTTAAAATGTAAGAGATACTGAACCTTCGTTGGGCTGGTGGGACGGCTTTAAGCGGACAGAGGAAAATATCCCTTATTTTTAAATCTAAAACTTGACAGGTATGTATTATATCCTGAAATATGGTATCATATCACCCACCCCTATTTATCACATCAGGGTTCTACTTTTTTACTGTTTTTATCAAAAGAAAAATTCACACTGTTCTCATTTCCAATTATATATCTACTAGAGACAGATTATATCTGTACAGTATCATTTATTTTACTTTAATCCTGCATATATGGAGATATATGGAGTTTTAATAATAATATTATTAGTATCATGATATTCTGGATGTCAGTGTTTCTCTACACACCTGAGTACAGGTGACTCACCTGGTGTTTTTATTGCCTCTCCAGGTTCACACTGTCTGTGTTTGAGTGCAGAGCTGCATTCACCTCCCGAGAACTCTGTACAGTAATACCCCTCCATCACTTTACACTGAGTATTCCTCATCACCGTACACGAGCTCAATACATACAGACCTTTCTCTGCAGAAACACAACAATATATACATTTAAAACAAAAAAAACACACACACACAGATTATACACTCAGGATTTAAAGAAACTATTGAATCCTATTTAAAAGCAAAAAAAATCTGTGTGTTGATTAAAAAAAGCGTGAGAGAAAAGTGAAGGTGGACTCACGGCGGTGGCATGATTTGCAGGGGAAACACTGCTTCAGTCCGTTGGGTTGATCCATGTATGTTCTTCCCGTGGAGCACAGCTCACATGCAGTACTGTAATCACCATCACATTCCTTCTGGACCACCATTCCTGCAGAACACAACAGAGATTAACCCTAATCTCAACCACCAGCACCGTAATCTGTTGTACCCGTACTGCTCTGTAACTAATCTACAGTTACAGTAGATACAGAATCACCAGCACTGTAATCTGTTGTACCCATACTGCTCTGTAATTAATCTACAGTTACAGTAGATACAGAATCACCAGCACTGTAATCTGTTGTACTCGTACTGCTCTGTAATTAATCTACAGTTACAGTAGATACAGAATCACCAGCACTGTAATCTGTTGTACCCGTACTGCTCTGTAATTAATCTACAGTTACAGTAGATACAGAATCACCAGCACTGTAATCTGTTGTACCCATACTGCTCTGTAACTAATCTACAGTTACAGTAGATACAGAATCACCAGCACTGTAATCTGTTGTACCCATACTGCTCTGTAATTAATCTACAGTTACAGTAGATACAGAATCACCAGCACTGTAATCTGTTGTACCCATACTGCTCTGTAATTAATCTACAGTTACAGTAGATACAGAATCACCAGCACCGTAATCTGTTGTACCCGTACTGCTCTGTAATTAATCTACAGTTACAGTAGATACAGAATCACCAGCACTGTAATCTGTTGTACCCGTACTGCTCTGTAATTAATCTACAGTTACAGTAGATACAGAATCACCAGCACTGTAATCTGTTGTACCCATACTGCTCTGTAATTAATCTACAGTTACAGTAGATACAGAATCACCAGCACTGTAATCTGTTGTACCCGTACTGCTCTGTAATTAATCTACAGTTACAGTAGATACAGAATCACCAGCACTGTAATCTGTTGTACCCATACTGCTCTGTAATTAATCTACAGTTACAGTAGATACAGAATCACGAGCACCGTAATCTGTTGTACCCGTACTGCTCTGTAATTAATCTACAGTTACAGTAGATACAGAATCACCAGCACCGTAATCTGTTGTACCCATACTGATCTGTAATTAATCTACAGTTACAGTAGATACAGAATCACCAGCACTGTAATCTGTTGTACCCGTCCTGCTCTGTAATTAATCTACAGTTACAGTAGATACAGAATCACCAGCACTGTAATCTGTTGTACCCGTACTGCTCTGTAATTAATCTACAGTTACAGTAGATACAGAATCACCAGCACCGTAATCTGTTGTACTCATACTGCTCTGTAATTAATCTACAGTTACAGTAGATACAGAATCACCAGCACTGTAATCTGTTGTACCCATACTGCTCTGTAATTAATCTACAGTTACAGTAGATACAGAATCACCAGCACCGTAATCTGTTGTACCCATACTGCTCTGTAATTAATCTACAGTTACAGTAGATACAGAATCACCAGCACTGTAATCTGTTGTACCCGTACTGCTCTGTAATTAATCTACAGTTACAGTAGATACAGAATCACCAGCACCGTAATCTGTTGTACTCATACTGCTCTGTAATTAATCTACAGTTACAGTAGATACAGAATCACCAGCACTGTAATCTGTTGTACCCGTACTGCTCTGTAATTAATCTACAGTTACAGTAGATACAGAATCACCAGCACCGTAATCTGTTGTACCCGTACTGCTCTGTAATTAATCTACAGTTACAGTAGATACAGAATCACCAGCACTGTAATCTGTTGTACCCGTACTGCTCTGTAATTAATCTACAGTTACAGTAGATACAGAATCACCAGCACCGTAATCTGTTGTACCCATACTGCTCTGTAATTAATCTACAGTTACAGTCTGTTACTGAGGATGATCACTAGATGGCACCTAGGTACCACCTGAGAACTCTGGTGCCATAGATATGCTTTTAGATACATCTGTAGAATTTACAGTTTGCATTTATTGTAATACAATAATTTCATTATTAATATATGTTTTCTTATTGAAGTTTTTTTAATGTAGTTTCTTTACTCAGTGCATCAGTACCTGTATTATTATTTACAGATTTATCAGTATTAGTTTTCTAGACCACAGCCTGCATCAATACTCATATTCCTGCGTGTAATAATCCTCTTGAATAAATTCAGGATATGGTGTTGTTCTGGTCGACACACCGGATTAAACACAGTGTAAAACACTACAAGAGCCAACAATAATACTGCACAATGGTGTTCACTACAAATATGTTTATTGCTTTTAATTACATCGTTTCTTTTATTGTTTTTAAACTTATCCCTTTATTTTATCTCTGTTTATGTAAGTCAAGTCACTTTGAACCGCCACTGTGATAGGTGGTACATATGTGCATATATATATATATATTATTTGATCTGATTATGTGATTATATTTTAGATAATTACCTAAGTTACACATTGGGCAGCAGTCTCCAGCTTCTGACCGATATTCACTCTGACCACATCCATACGAGAGAATAATATGAACACCTGTGTGAACACAAATAAACAAACTGGTTTAGAGTAAACAGGTTTAGGTTAGCATCAGTTAAAAAGGAGCATTTATTTTTTAATTCATTTTAATATCAGACACATTCAAAGGCCTGTTACATATGATTGTTTTTTTTCTCTGTAAAGCTGCTTTGTGACAACTACTGTTGTAAAAAGCGCTATATAAATAAAATTGATATAAATAAAAAAACACTTTCTTTGTTTGGATGACATTCTGCAACATAGTATTGGTGAAATCTGCACCCCCGCCATGTCTTTTTGATAATGTATTAAGCATGTTTTTAATTAGATTACAATCTATATATAAATAAATATACAATAACACATGTATGTAAGATATCACTAATTACACTTTACTGTATTTAATAATGTTAAACCAGTTTTAAAGTTATGTATATATGTATTATGTTCTGTGGTGATGTTTAGTTGTTATATTGATACTGATATACAGGGCGTGACACAAAGCAACCAAGGCAAATCCAGGTCCAGAAATTTGAACTCCGCTCCGGGATTTCAGACCACCGGCATGGCTCCGCTGCAGCTGGGATCCTAAAACCCCGGAGCGGATTTTCACTTTCTGCACCTGGATTTTCTTTAATCTACCGAAAAGCTTGAAATTATGGCGCAGCTTTGTTCGTGGTCTTAGAGAAAATGAGGAATAAGAAAGATTAAATATCAATATTTCATTTAGGCTTTCAGTTTATCATGCATAATGGCATTTAATCCTAAAACCTGATTATGATTAAGAGAGTGATCCTGTCTCTCTATAACTCTACTTCCGGCTTCCACCTGAAGAAACCAGAGGAACGCACAGAGCAGTAAAGGGTAACGTTAGTGCGGATTTCCCAGCACTCTCTAACATATTCTTTAACATTATTCGGTAGATTAGGCTTTAGAATGAAGAATATTTAAAGTTTATTATGTGGTGAGTTAGTTAAACAGCTAGATTAGCTAACTATAATATATTTAATATATCGAACTTGAGTTAAAACACTTTAATCACTCGTGCAGATCAGCCTACAACACTCCTTTCTTACCCAGTAGGTAACAGAACAGGTGTATAAGGGTTGTGTTTTCCATTGTGTTGGATTTAAAAATATGAAAATTGAAAAAATATAGACTTTTAAAGATTTAAAATAAGCTTATCGTTGTTTCTTCAGTCTCCTCTCTTCTTCCAGATCCTGCAGCACAGTTACATGTCGATTGACGAATTATCCATCATGTCTGTAAGTATTTTGCAGTATTTAAGCGATTAAAAACGACATTTACACCATTAATATCCACTAAACCAGTTTAGTTTAATTTTAAATTTAAGTAAAAAAACTACTTTTTTGGCAAAAGTAGTAAAATACGGAACACACTATGAACAGGAAACGAAATAAATCTCTCCCATCCGTTTTCCCGGCTTCAAATTAAAAGTCCTTCATTTTTAAATTCTGTAATTGTTTATGTTAGTTCTGAATCAGTGTGAGGATTAATTTTGCCACAGTATTTGTGGACCTGGGCAACATTTGGGACTAGAGGGTATTTTATTTACTGTTGTCCTATAAAACTAAAGTGACATCCCTTTAACAACTTCATAATATATCATATAAGTGCAAAATATCATAGTAAATACATTATACAATTATAAAAAAAAATAAAGAAACCAAAATAAGAAATAATTTCACCATCTAATGATCAGTGTAGCAGATCAGGCCATGATTACTGTATATGTGTTATATATAGTAGTGATATTACACAGTAAAATACTGCACACTGAAGGAAGAGGTAGTAGTTGAGATATTTGGTGATGTTGCACAAAAATAATGAACTCAGGGTAAACTTTCCTCCATACAGTAGGGGGAGCCAGTGTACAGCTTCTTTAAAGATAAAAAATTGGTTATTCTATATATTAAAAAAAACAATACATTTAAGCATTTTATTATAAAAAACAAAACAAAAAAAATCAGAAGAAACATATTTTTTAAGCTTTACATATTTTGTATTTAAAAATTTACATTACATTACATTACATTTGGCAGACGCTTTTGTCCAAAGCAACTTCTAATAATGAAGTACAAAAGTAGTAGGAATTAAGATAAACCATTTTTAGATAGGGCTTAAAGGAGGTCGAAGGGAAATAAAGGGATAGAGAAGTGAAGGAGGGGAAGAAGGAAATGAGGTTAGAAGTAGTTAGTATGTTAGAGGTGTTAGGAGAGTAAGAGCTCTTTGAAGAGCTCTGTCTTCAGGAGTTTATTAAAGATAGCGAGAGATTCTCCTGATCTGGTAGTAGAAGGTAGTTAGTTAGAGGTGTTAGGAGAGTAAGTGCTCTTTGAAGAGCTCTGTCTTCAGGAGTTTATTAAAGATAGTGAGAGATTCTCCTGATCTGGTAGTAGAAGGTAGTTAGTTAGAGGTGTTAGGAGAGTAAGTGCTCTTTGAAGAGCTCTGTCTTCAGGAGTTTATTAAAGATAGTGAGAGATTCTCCTGATCTGGTAGTGGAAGGTAGTTTGTTCCACCATTGGGGAACTCTGTATGAGAACAGTCTGGATTGCTTTGTGTGAGTGTTTGTTTGGTAAAGCGAGGCGACGTTCACATACCTGTCAAGTCTCCCGTTTTGGCCGGGAAACTACCGTATTTTACTCCTCTTTCCCGCCGTCCTCCCGTTTTAGTATTTTCCCGTAAATTTCCCGTATTATATATATATATATATATATATATATAAAAAAAAACTTTATTATTGAGGCGACAGGGCACTGGTCACTGTATGTCTCTTAACCAATGGTAGTGCCGATTCAAGGAGAAAGTCCCGCCTTTCAGGTGAAACAGCCAATCAGGTTCCTGGTTTTGCGGAGCGCAATGTAGGAAAGCCCCGCCCCCCTCGCTGTGAGAGCTAGTCGGAGCAGCTGACGGTAAAGCATATCTGGATATACAGCGAGGTAACGGAGCTAAACATGTAAACTATGATGACGCTGTTTCTGAAACAGACAGATCAAACCGACTGTGTGCTTAAGAAAATACAGCTTGTGACTCAGTTAGCTTAACTTTACAATTAGATGTTCTACCTGCCCTGATCAGCCAATAACTATTTCATTTTCAAACTGTGTTTATTAATTTAGGTTTGCAGGCCTACTGTAAGCTATAATGAACGAAATTGTATTTATTTTATTAGTTCAGGGCTAGTTTAAGAGTATTGTGGTGTTATTTAATACTTAGAAGGGGCAGAAGAGATGGTTGATCTGGAGAGAGAGAAAATGTGAAGAGGGCTGAAATTAACTGACTGACAGGACTGGACTGATCAATAGAAAGAAGTATTAATAAAATTATTAATTGTTTAGGCCACTTTAGACTAATATTTACTTATGCAATGTATCTGGTCCATGTCATTTTTGTAAAAGCTGATGATTTCATGTAAATGTCTAGAAAAGGGTTTTACTTAGGCTGTAGTATAAGAATTACATATATAGGAATGTCCACAACATTTCAGTGTCAACAAAGATAGACCTGTCAGATTCTGATAATCTAATTGTAGTTTGTAAAATGTTCCCAGGTGGTTATTTAAGATTTATTGTAAACCTGTCTTAAAATATAAGGGATTCTGAACCTCGGTTGGGTTGGTGGGTGACTGGAAGCAGGTGACGGAAAATTTCCCTTATTTTTAAGTCCAAAACTTGACAGGTATGGACGTTCATTGGAGGAGCGCAGCGGCCGGGAGGTAGCGTAAGCCTTCAGGAGCGAGTGCAGGTAGGAAGGAGCTGTTCTGTATCACCTTGTAGGCGATTGTAAGAGCTTTGAATTTGATGCATCAACTGGTAGCCAGTGGAGCTCAATGAGCAGCGGGGTGACATGTGCCCGTTTTGGTTGGTTGAAGACCAGACGTGCTGCTGCATTCTGGATCATCTGGAGTGGTTTTACTACACAGGCCGGGAGGCCAGTTAGCAGGGCATTGCAGTAGTCGAGGCGTGAGATGACGACCGCTTGCACCAGGAGTTGGGTGGCCTGTTGCGTCTGGAACGGTCTAATTTTCCTGATGTTATAAGGCGCGAAGCGGCAGGATCGAGCAACTGAGGCCACATGGTGCGTGAAGAAGAGTTGGTCATCAACCAGAACACCCAGGTTCCTAGCAACCTTTGTCGGTGAGAGAGAGAGTCGATACTTATAGAGAGGTTGTGTTGAAAAGATGGTTTTGCTGGTATGACCAGAAGTTGAAGGTGATGCTCCTTCATCCATGAGGATATGTCAGAGAGACACTGCGATATCCGTGCAGAGATTGAGTGATCATCTGGTGAGAACGACAGGTATAGCTGGGTGTCATCAGCAAAGCAATGGTAGGAAAAGCCATGTGAGTGGATAACCTGACCAAGAGAGGCGGTGTATATTGAGAAGAGAAGGGGACTCAGAACCGAACCCTGGGGAACCCCAGTGGATAGGGAGTGGGCTGAGGACAGCTGTCCTTGCCACGACACCTTGAACGAGCGCCCAGTGAGGTACGATCTGAACCATGACAGCACATTGTCTGAGATCCCCATAAAATAAGCAGTACTGAATTTATTTATATTTGTTGTCTGAGTCATTTAATCATTTATAATAAATTTATTAAAGGCGTGCAATAATCATATTTTAATAATCATGGTTTATTAGCTACACTTTAGTGTATTATAATGTCTCATAGTTCTAATGAAGAAAATAAATGCTAGTGTAGCTCCATATTCCACATTCAAAAGCTAGAAAAGAGGAAACTGCCATCGGCTGTTTGTGAGAGAGAGAGAGAGAGAGAGAGAGAGAGAGAGAGAGAGAGAGAGAGAGATTGATTCACAGTTTGGAGGAAAACTAAGTGTGGTTGAAATAGCGGTATTGCTGAATTTATCATCAGTGATATTAAAGGTAAGGTGCTAGACTAGTACTGTCTGTGTGTGTACTGGATATAAATGATGTTACAGAATAATAGAAGATATAATGAGACAGGTGTTCTAACTCCAGATACATCTTGTGTATGTGAGCATCAGGCCAGCTGTTATGATCCACTTTATATCTAGAAGTTGTGGGATCAGTAAAGTGGATTTTTAAAAATAAAAGCAGTAAAATGTATGATTAAAAGCTAAAGAACTTTATTTATAACAGAGCCACTAAAACAGTCACAACTTCTAAAACTGCTGTTATAAAGTACCACACTGGGAGAATCAAACTGAACAGCACCAAAGAAAAGAACATAATAAAACATAAACACTTCCCTACTCTGATAATAAACCAAACAAAGCTTATCTGCACTAAACTAAACCCTGGAAAATAACCAAAATACAGTGTGTGGTGCTGCCCTCTAGCCTGAGGAGAATAAACAGAGTTCAGATCTATGTGGTGGAGAATGTACAGGTGCACCTTTCTTACCTGTCTGAAACCCCAGGTGATACAAAGAAACACATGCTGATAGAAAACTCAGACTGAGTGATGGGAATGACCAGGGGAATATACAGAGGCATTTTATGATCTTTTAGTAAAAGTTGTTTTAGTTTTATTTTAGAATGCGTGACTGTTTTAATAGCTCTATTATAAATAAACCTCCTTTACTTTTTACATGCATTTTACTTGATTTTATATTTGTAAAAAATCCATGTTATTGAGAGCTTGCAACACACACACAGACACACATACACACACTGTTTTCCTAGAATCACCCCTGACAAAAGTGGTGCTGAATAGACTGCACCCAGCGCTGAGACACCACATCCCCTCATCCAGCATCAACCTGAGTGTGTTTATCAGTCCTTTTTAGTATCCTGTTTATCAGGTACTTTAACAGCTGTGGAGAACTCAGGTGTTCTCATATTTCCCCAGTGGATTATTCATCTCCTCATCAGGTCCTCTCGAGGTGTTCGAATCAGGGTTACAAGAGCTGCAGGAAACAGAACACACTCCCTTTAGCATCTGATCTCAGACCTGTCTTTTACTTTAGCATTTTGCTACCAAGTATAGTAATAAAAAAATATTTTATTATATATATGTGGTCATTCTGAAATTTTGAAATGTCATTATCAGAAAGTATTTTTTTTATTTTTTTTTTTTATTATGTCATATCTCATAATCTGATAAGATCTCAACAAAAGTTTGTTAAATTAAAAAGTTAAAAAAATTAAAAGTTTATTAAATTAAAAGTTTATTAAACTTTAAAAATGACACTAATCCATTTATCTCAGCAATATGAGTGTTTTTATCTGAAAATGCAACGATGCAACAGATGCAAATAAACATTAATACAGTAAATCATAAGAAGGAATTCTCATTTTTAACTAAGTATGTTATATCCTGTGAGTCGAGCTGAGCTGTAGCTGTAGTTCCAGATTTCGATATGTTCAGTTCCGTCAGCAGCTCACCTGATTTACCACATTTATCAGTAATTTACCAAACCAGGTGTTGATTAATATGATAAGAACTAGAAATAAATAACTCTATTAAACTCAGATTAAGAGGAGAGGAAAGGAAAACTTTTTGTAAAATTGCTGTTTGTATTTATTGTAATGCTGTGATGTGTTTTACTGAGATAATAAATAAACACTTACTGCACAGATAAGAAGCTTTTTCTTCACTGAAATCTCCACAGGTGCCTAAAACATTCGCACAGTACTGTATATATCTTTTATTATTATATTTGGTAATAGTACACTTTTATATATTTGTTAGACACATTCTCTTTTCACTCATTATTCACTCTTTTACCATTTTCAGCTCATTACTAAAGAAACGGAATAACAGCAGCACATCTCCAGCCCTGTTCCTTACCTGTCTGCTGGAAGCACTGAAGAGCGAGTAAGCAGAGAGTCAGCCTTAATCAGAAACAACAAGATAGGATTTATTTTACTCACACCCTGTTCAATTTAAAATGATCTTTATATCTCTGTAAATAAATAAAATAAAATAAAAATAAAAATATAGTTACCCCAGGTTGAGTTTCTTGTAGTGGAACATTCGGAGTTGAAGAAAACCGACGACCTAAAAACACATTTTAACAATAAAAACACATTTCAATACCAAACACAAAATATAAAATCATTAAAACATATTTACTAAACAGTTTAATAAATATGCTCCATTACCTCATCCTCACACCTATCAGAGAGATAAACAGTAAACAGTGACGTCTGTCCTTTTTCTCCTTCTGTTAACACCACATACTTCTTTCTACACTCATTATCAATTATGAAAGCTGCACTGATGGTATAGATCAGTAGTTCTCAAACTTTTTAGGCCATGCATCACCGATGACCAAACTAAAACCTAAACTACCACCTACAATTCTTTTCACAGAAACACACACACGTACTTACTTATACACAGTAATCTAGACGTGTAATTCACACACATACATCTCCTCATATCTTTCTCCACTCGTTCTTCAGGATTTATAAGAATAAACAGCAAGAGAGGCGATCAGTGAACTACAGTGTTCACTAGCTTATTAATCTGTAATTAACTGTAGTGCAGAAACTGTAGTGAACTGATGGTGAACCACAGGGTTTTACTGTAGGACCAATCAAACTTTATAATGTTAATAATGATAAAACTGTAGTTCTGAGAGTGAAGGACTGAAGTGTAGATTATAAACAGATTATATACAGGCTAAAACACTAACTAATGTAATGTTACATAAAAAAAATTACAGATACAAGAAACTTTATACATTTCAGTTCCTAATATTTTAATGCAGGCAGATGTTTTTCTGAGGTCATCTAGTTAGTGTACCACCTTGGGATGCTTTGAGTACCACCAATGATACCTGTACCACAGTTTGAGAACTACTGGACGCTCTGTAGTTCTGTAATAATTCAGTGTAACTGCAGTGCTGAGAATGAACCACCACCCAAATAATAACAGCACATCTATCTTTTAAAAGAATAACATGGCACATCACTTTCATTACAGGTTGTGGGTGGAGATCAGAGCTGGGCAATGTGACTGTATTTTATATTACTGTGACAAATGTTATCAGCATTAGAATATAGTAGACACTGTCCAGGGTTAAAAAACACTGACCAACTGCACATTTCATTACAGAGAGCATAAGTAATCCTTTGTCATTTGATGGAATCAAAGTTGAGTAACAATGACGGTTACATATGTGATAATAGATGGTAGGGTTGTCATGGCCACCGCAATGTAGCACCACTGCTCTGTTGACATGGCAACCGCAGAGGATGGCAAGCAACCACCCAAACCACAATGTTTAGTTTTT
This sequence comes from Astyanax mexicanus, assembly GCF_023375975.1. Classification (NCBI taxonomy): domain Eukaryota; kingdom Metazoa; phylum Chordata; class Actinopteri; order Characiformes; family Acestrorhamphidae; genus Astyanax; species Astyanax mexicanus. Next base: position 50,528,840 of record NC_064419.1, on the reverse strand, counting down.
ATGTTTAGATTTTTTTAAAGCTGTAATACATGTTTTTAAAGGGTGTAATACATGTTAAAAAGGTAATAATTAAAGTGTTTTTCTTGATCTTGCCCTAAATATTTTTATTAAATAGGCTTAACACTTTTTTTTTCTTCAAAAAGTAGGAAAGTGCATTCTTCTGTAATAATTTACTCGACTGTAAAAGTAATATGACCTCCAGAATTTAGGGCAGTTGATCCATTGTTGTTGTTACAACATGCAATAGTGACCTGCCCATCTGAAGAAATAGTGCTATAAGGAATTTTCTTGACCGGTGTAATTCCGAGTATCCGTTGCTCTGTGGCTCGTTGAGCCGTTTGGAGCTTTTGCTTTTCAGTTTATCGTGTAGTTCACACTTCACAGCCAAAGTTCAGAATAGGTAAAAAACTTAACGTCCTTCGTCTTCTTCAACACATCGTCTTCAGTGTTTCTGAAGCTAAGTCATGCCGCACTTCATCACCTACACTGTCTCACTGTCGACTTTGTGGTCATGTTTGATCATCTGGCCAGTGGGCGTATGGATGCAGGGCCAGAGTTGTACGCCTCCGGTACGGAACTGATCCAGATGTGAAATGAAGCTCCGGATGTGGGCGGGATTTGGGCCACATGGATAAAGAAATCTCTGAGATCTGGCCTGGTGCTGCGCCGGATTTGGCCCATGTCTACAAACCGAATCTGTACCGCTATTGGCCCACCGTGCAAAAGAACACCGGGCCAGAACATTTGGGATGATTTGCGCCGGATCCGGACCAGATCATTTTTGCTATCTGGGCTGCAATTTTCAAACCATAGACAAAAAGAATGATATTATCAGCGAACTGCAAATAACTGAGCATTTTTCCACCAATCACAATGCCTCGACTTTCCCAGTTGAGGTTTTGGAACAGGTTTTCGAGAGCAGCAGTGAACAACATTAGAGAGATAGTGTCTTCCCGTCGCACTCCTTGGTTGACGGGGATTTTGATGTCATTATATAACAGCTGGATTGATGTTGCACAACAATATTGATGATTAAGATGGTTTATCGGTTTAGCAGCAGCTTGGTGAAGGCCTTGTAGATTCATGGATGAATTGCGATGGGTCTATAGTTCTTCAAATCATATTAAAATAATACAAATAATAAAACACATGGATTACGAGAAAAAAAGCTGAACAAAAACATCTCATCAAAACAGATTTACAGCAAGGAACTTTACTGGATCATTTTTTATTCTGAGTCTTTTTATTCTGGTATTAAAGGAACGCTGAGTGAGAAATAACGGCTTAATCGACACATTCAGTAAACAATATTAGGACTTTCAGGCATAGTGCTTAACAACCAGTGGGCGAGTGAAATCAGCACAGTTTTACAATCAATTTTACATAAAACTCGAAACACGGCACAATAAACACCAACCAATCATCAAACACACACTGAACAAATCATGTACAATACTGTGAGAGTGCTTGTTAGCTATTAGTGTTTGAGAAAAACACACTTACAGAGAATTGAGCTCTTAATACTGAAATGTGTAAACACTATACTGCAGGCTTAGTGTAAAAATGTAACATTAAAATACAGTGCTACAAAAATTATATATTTTAGTTTCAAAAACATTCGTTTTTACAGAATGCATTACGTTTTAAAAACACAATTCTGCATCTTGCTGATCTTCTTTACAGTCGCTTAAATACAGTAAGGTAAAATTAAACATCTCATGTTTACCTCAAATTCAGTCTGAAACTGCTGCTTCTGCAACAATAGCAGGTGTAAAACGATTAAAATTAACACACAATTTTAATGTACATGTAGCACAAGATTAAGTCAAGGTGCTGTCAGTGACATGAACACACAAAATAGGAATGTCTGCACTGAGTGAAGCCAGTGTAGCTACAGGAGCAGAGAGAGATAAAACATGATCTCTGAATAAGAATAAAGGAGTGTATTATTAGTGCCGGTATAAGAGAGAGTAACAGTGGAGTCAGGAAGAATGTGTGATGGTGATCAAAGAAGAGGAAGAATTATTAGTTTGTTTTATTTCTGCACGTATGGGATTAAACCTAATAAGGTTTATAATAGAATGTAAACATTTAATAAAATGTTAGAAAATAATTGCAGTAATGCTGTTTCTGTAATGGGGTTAGCTGTTATTATTGTAATAGTGGCTGCGCTGTGATTGGCTATATGTAGCTCTGGAACAAAGAACATGCGTTAGCGTTTTAATAGAATTAGTTGATGTTAATTTTGTTTTTTGTATAGTTCTTTTGTGCAGGAAATTAACAATTTAGTTATTTATATGAGGGCGGTGTGCTGCTGTATTTAGAGTTTAAAAAAAATGTATCTAAAGGATTGCTAAAAAACTTCTTAGCAATTGTAAAAAAAGTCAAATTATATCTATCTATCTATCTATCTATCTATCTGTCTGTCTGTCTGTCTGTCTGTCTGTCTGTCTGTCTGCCCGCCCAAAGTGAAACCCACACAAAACAATCCCAAATTTTCCACAAAATGACCTTTTTACTGTAATTTTGACCAAGTCTGCTCAACTAATGGTATTGTGTACTTTCACTGAGTTTTTAATGCGCTCTTTGCACAACTACTTCCGCATTCTCATCAGTGCTGCTCCAGCGTTTCCTGTTTGGCTTTTCCAATACACTCGTTATGGCAGTATTATCAGCTGGTGTTTACAAGAGCTTCTAAAAATTAACCTCAACGTCGAGAAGACCAGTAAAGCCCACCACTAGAAAACTAGAGAAATACTTTAAACTATATGCCTATAAACTATCATACCTACACACTACCAAGATTTACGTTAGCCCACACAGCTCAGCATTAGCTAGTATAGCTAACTAGCTTGCTATGTGCATTACTGATAGTTGTTAGTTTCTTCTGTTATCAAATGGAAGTCTAATAAAGTGCTAGTAATAATAAAAATAATAATCATTATAAAAATAATTATACAAATGCTAGCTATAATAATAAAAATGCTGGCTATAATAATGCTAACTATTATATTAATGGTAGTAAAAATAATAATCATACACATGCTAGCAATAATAATATTGATAATAATAAAAGTGCTAGCAATAATAATAATAATAATAATAATAATAATAATAATAATAATGCTAACTATAATAATCATTATAAAATAATTATACAAATGCTAGCTATAATTATAATAATAATAATAATAATAATAATAATAATAAAAATAATAATAATAATAAAAATGCTAGCTATAATAAAAGTAGAAAATACAAATGCTAGCTACAATAATAATAATAATAATAATAATAATAATAAAAATGCTAGCTGGTGGATCATTCAGGCAAGTACGTTTAGCTGATCTCCTCCCCCAATCACGTGGAGCCTGGGTGCTGTAATGTTAATTATTCAGTTTTAAAAGCAGTGGCACTACATGCTTTGCCAGTCGTCTCCAAGCTTCTGACGTTTTTTGGTTTAAGCAGGTAGTCTGGTATGAACACAGCAGTGCTGAAAACGGCTGGAAAACGTCACGCTGGATACTCATTTTGACCTCTCGCTAGTAAAAATATTAAGTTTTGCCTATACAGGTGAATGTAAACAATACAACCGGAAACGCCCGCTGCATTATTTGAAAATGGAAATGCGTCAGAGCCGTGAGTGCAAGGAGCCCATTGGTTTACCTCAGCAGTGCTGCTGGGAGCATGTGATCACTCAGACTGACCAATGGGGTAGGAGGAGTGCTGTGAACCAGGCTTCATAATAAAAATGATAAACCGCGGGTTTGTTCTGTAAACATAAAGGAGAAATGAAAGTTGCACTGAATTCCTGTTTCTGTTAAATCTTTTTCGCTTATTTTATTCTCTATTCACTTCAAGAATGAATCTATTACAGTTTATCTAATTTGGTTTGGCTCATTTCTTGAAACTGAGATGATATTCCTATAACTATAAGGTAAATTGGTCAAACAGACTTACAGTTCTTCACAACACTTCAGATAACCAGTAAAATGTCATATATCTCCCAAAACGTTCATTCTTGCTTCAAAATGAAGTCTTTCTCCCATGTAAATAGTCAGTACCATAAAAATGGCATAGATCCTTCTCAATTGCTTCGGCACATTTTAATTCATTTCGTCCATCTGTCAAAATAAACTGGACGGTGCAGCAAAACTACATGGATCCTCATCACTGCTCATATCACTCCAAAAACAGTTTACCCACGTGTCAAAACTGATTTCCTTTCTCACACAAATCATCAGTGCCCCCAAAATGCATTGTCCCTTTGGCATTGTGTAAGTACTGCGAGTCAAAATGATTAGAGGTTTTATCTTTATAGCAGAGGTCTAGCTAAAGGAATACAATGTTCACACCACACACACTGCACTCATTCTGCTGAGGAACCTGTAACTATTTTTATTTACAAGTACGTCTTTACACATTACTGTAGGTAGAAAAGAAAAAAATACAAAGGAAAATGTACCAAGTATACTATGTATTCAAATTACAAAAACCTGCAAAAACAAAACAAAATACAAATACAGTATGTACAAAAACAATCAATCATCACAAATGCAGTACGGTAACATTCTGACTACTCTGTGTCACTCCCCCCTCTCTCTCCTGCTCATCCATCCACTGCAGTCTGTTTAAATTCTCATCAACATCACATCTGATGTGTTCTTTAGCAATGCACCATGGGAAGAATGCCTGACCCAATCCTCTACACTGATCACCTGTTATATCATCACAGAACTAGCATCAAATACTAGCACCAGGCCAAGCTGTATATATACAGCAATGCCAGCATTCAGAATCATAGACAACACCTGTCAGGTAACAAACTGATGGACTGATCACCTGTAATGTGGGACACTCCTCCTCATCAAAACCTGCTTTCACCTGTTACCTACTCACCTGATTCTCATGAATTTATGAAATGTTCCAGAATATGTGTTCTGTATTGTATTACAATTTCTTAACTCATTTTGAGAATTGAGCAGACTATTCTGCAGATGATGACTACGATGAAATTGTGCTGACATGTTTTGAAGAGAACAACCATTACACTGAGAACCAACCAATTGGGATAGATCAACAAGATGCATTCTTTTGGAAAATGTACTAAATGTAGGATGATTGTGTTAAGTGTAGGCTACTTGTACATAACCATTTGCAAAGATGTACTAAGTGCTTGAGACATGTACAAAATGATTTGAAATGTGATGAAAGCAATGAGAAATGCCATTCTGTTGTGAGGAACTGCAAGTTAGTTTGGGGATTTGTCCATGTTATTTTGAGAATTTCATCTCAGTTTCAAGAAATGAGCCAAACCAATGGAGAAAAACTGTAAAATGTAAAATCAGAAATGAGATAATAAGATTATTTTCTGTATCCTATTTTATATTTCTGAAACAGATCAGAGCTTTAGTATCGGATTTACTGAAACTCAGTGAAAGTACATTTACCATCAATTTACCAAAATACAAAACACAACTACCAAAAACTAAACTTATGTAAACTTCACAAAAGAAAGTTCACATTCTGGTGATAGTACCACTCACTCTGTTAGACTGTTCCACACATGAGACAAAGAAGAATCCTGCTGTAGAGAATCCAACCCAGCGTATGAAACGCAGGTTCTGCATCTGTTAATCCCAACTGAAGTCGCAGAGCTGAACAGGCTGATCTTTAAAGCATGGTGGTGGTAGTGCTCGTCGTTCTCAGAGATTAGCTGATTTAGGGTCTGTGTGTTCCTCCCTTTAAAAAAATCATAAAAACATTACATGTTGACATGCTGTCAATAAGTAAAAAAATAACTGGATTAATCAGTCAGAATTCTGCGATTAATCACGATTATTCATATTGTTTCTTCTCATTATGACTCTGCAAAGATTGGCAAGATTATATTATATTTATATTGTGGTGTTGAGCATTAACATATAATATATATATATATATATATATGCCTGTGTTTGGGAGAGGGACTGTAATAGTGTATTGTGGTTTATCAGATAATTTTTACTGTATTATAATAATATCTCAGTTTTGTTTTGATCCTCTTTAAATGTGAACAATTTTAATTACTGAGTTTAACGTAGAGCTTTAATAAAAAAAAAATAAATAAACACAAGTGTAGCTCCATATTCCACACTCAACCACCAGACAAGAGGAAACTTACCATCAGCTGAGAGTGTGCTTGTTTGTGTACGTCACTCATTAACACTCATTAACTCTCATTAACTCTCATTAACTCTCATTAACTCTCATTAACACTGGCAGCACGTTAATGTTCTGCTGTAAGAACATATTTCTGTATAATGAAGCACACAGGATTATTCTTACGGTGAGTTGGATGATGCTGCCGGTACTGTACCCTGACCCGTTTCTGGTACAGGATTCTGTTAAGAAAAAAACACACAAAGACAAGATATACTGTATAAACAGACAAGCTTTTATTTGTTCATTATTTTAAACCTATCATTCATTAAAACCTCTTATTCTGTGTAGCCCATACATGTTAAAACAGAAGCACAAGGTAGAAGATCCCTCAGACGCTCTGGATGATGGGTGATGGATGATGGATGATGGATGATGGGTGATGGGTGATGGGTGATGGATGATGGGTGATGGATGATGGATGATGGATGATGGATGATGGATGATGGACGATGGATGATGGATGATGGATGGTGGGTGATGGATGGTGGGTGATGGATGATGGGTGATGGGTGATGGGTGATGGATGATGGATGATGGATGATGGATGATGGATGATGGATGATGGACGATGGATGATGGATGATGGATGGTGGGTGATGGATGGTGGGTGATGGATGATGGGTGATGGATGATGGATGATGGGTGATGGATGATAGATGATGGATGATGGGTGATGGATGATGGACGATGGACGATGGATGATGGATGGTGGGTGATGGGTGATGGGTGATGGATGATGGGTGATGGATGATGGGTGATGGATGATAGGTGATGGATGATGGGTGATGGATGATAGATGATGGATGATGGATGATGGATGATGGATGATGGACGATGGATGATGGATGGTGGGTGATGGATGATGGGTGATGGATGATGGGTGATGGATGATGGGTGATGGATGATGGATGATGGGTGATGGATGATGGGTGATGGATGATAGATGATAGATGATGGGTAGTGGGTGATGGATGATGGATGGTGGGTGATGGATGATGGATGATAGATGATGGATGATGGATGATGGGTAGTGGGTGATGGATGATGGGTGATGGGTGATGGATGATGGGTGATGGATGGTGGATGATAGATGATGGATGATGGATGATGGGTGATGGGTGATGGGTGATGGGTGATGGGTGATGGATGGTGGGTGATGGATGATGGGTGATGGATGATGGATGATGGGTGATGGATGATAGATGATGGATGATGGGTGATGGATGATGGGTGATGGATGGTGGGTGATGGATGATGGGTGATGGATGATAGATGATGGATGGTGGGTGATGGATGATGGGTGATGGATGATGGGTGATGGATGATGGGTGATGGATGATAGATGATGGATGATGGGTGATGGATGGTGGGTGATGGATGATAGATGATGGATGATGGATGATGGACGATGGATGATGGATGGTGGGTGATGGATGATGGGTGATGGATGATGGGTGATGGATGATGGATGATGGGTGATGGATGATGGGTGATGGATGATGGGTGATGGATGATAGATGATAGATGATGGGTAGTGGGTGATGGATGATGGATGGTGGGTGATGGATGATGGATGATAGATGATGGATGATGGATGATGGGTGATGGGTGATGGATGATGGGTGATGGATGGTGGATGATAGATGATGGATGATGGATGATGGGTGATGGGTGATGGGTGATGGATGGTGGGTGATGGATGATGGGTGATGGATGATGGGTGATGGATGATGGGTGATGGATGATGGGTGATGGATGGTGGGTGATGGATGATGGGTGATGGATGATAGATGATGGATGGTGGGTGATGGATGATGGGTGATGGATGATGGGTGATGGATGATGGATGGTGGGTGATGGATGGTGGGTGATGGGTGATGGATGATGGATGATGTACTACACCATCAGTGGGATATCTGTCAATTTTTACGTAATGCAAACATACATTGCAGTTTTTATAAAAAGTAAATTAAATTAATATCATATACATCACCTTAATTTGTTTAAATATGTCTAAATAAATCAGCACTTACTTTATAGTCGACATCTGTCGGACCACCTGTCGAACAAAGAATAAGATCAGAGTTTACAACATTCAGGTAAATAAGCTCAGGTGAAGGAGATTATATCATGATATATAAAGACAATTTAATAATACAGTTCTAAGCTGTAGATTAGAGAGAGCTCTGTCTTTAGTGTTGTTAAATACACAGATAAAACTGAGCTTTATAAAAAACCCTGACATCACGTAACGTTGTATTAGTGATGTTGGATAAGCCTGGTTGCATTTAGTTAGTTAATTAGCATGCTCTGTTTTACAAGTTAGCATGCAGAGACTGCACTCATTCAAAAACAGCCATAAGACACTGTGCACATCCTGATTTTATCTGACTCCACCCTCAGCTCAAATTTGAAAAATTTGATGGGTAGTTTGGGAGGGGCACTGGGTGATGTATGGGTTTAGGGGCAGGGCAGGAGGGAGAGCTGATTGGCTGAGCTGCAGCAGCAGCAGTGTGTCTCTGATAGTGGTGAGACGCAGAGGGTTGAACGATATCACCAGGGGGGCGGGATTATTGATTGAGTAATTTGTCTGCGTATCAGAAGTACACAGAAACATTTGACAGGAGCCTCACAACTTCACTTAAAGCAGAACTCTGGTGTAAAACAGACTTTAGTTGTAGTAAAACATGATAAAAATTCTTATCTTTGATGAATAGCTCACCTCCATTCTCCCACAGCGTTCAGAGATCCAGAAATTTTAACAGTTTCTCCAAACAAACACCCCAAAAATAACATAGACATATATATATATACATAGACTTCGCATAGCCTTGCAGTCGGTGGCACCAGTAGGCAGTCTATGCAGAGTCTATGTACATATATATCTATGTTATTATCAGTACAGTGATGGTGGCGCTCGGAGCTGAAGCTAGTAGTGGTTTTTAATAATCTTCTTCTGCACTTTTTAAGTTATTAATGCCTCGTTTTAAATGTCAGGGCTCTCCAGATTCTAGTAAGGAGGTGTGGAGCTACTTTGAGCTGGATAACGGTGTAAAAAGTGATTTATCAGGGTAAATTATGCCCCGTATCTCCCAGTCTGAAGAAACTGTTTGTGCTATTCATCAAAGGTAAGAACTTTTTATCATGTTTTACCACAGTAAAAGTCCATTTTACACCAGAGTTCAGCTCTGAAAACACTCACCATCATTCCCTTGCTGGTAAGCCTGATTCGGTGAGAAAACTGTGTACAGTAAAACTGCCAGTGCTGAAGCTGCAGCCGGTATGATGCAGTATCTGTGTCGGGAAGCTTTAGATACACACTGAACATCTTCCACCGCACTGCCGGCCCTCTGCTGCACCTCATCCCTCACTGAACAGCTAAAAGAAAAGAAAACCGTGTGTTAAAATATAAAACATATATTAAGAAATAAATAAAAAAATATCTCTATATATATTTGTTTAATATTTAATAATACTGACTCTGTCCATCTGGTGCAGTTTATTCCCAGTGGAGAGTAAAATCCCGGAGGACACGCCTCACACACTGTATCTGACTTTTCACTTCCTGTAAACAAACACAGTATTCATAAACACAAACACATATACAATCAATATACACTGCTGATTTAACTAAACAAATACGTAAGAGCCTCCTATTGGATAAATGTTTTACCTGCAACAAGTTATTTAACCCTAACTGATGCAGGGAGTAGCTTCTCATCAGTTAAACCACTATGTTCGACTGTCAACATCTTTTTTTAGTATTTGCTGCTGACCTTATTATGGTGCATCATTGTGTGTACAAAATATGTTTGAAAAATAAAAAAATATATATTTTAAAAAACAGCCATGTGGAAAAACTCATCCTCTGGTTGTGGACATGATTAATTATTAGATAATGCATCCAGCTAAAAAACATCCAAGGAGATTGAATATGGAGATGAAAATATCATCTAAAACTCATTTCAGTTAAATAAATGAAGATAAGTAAGGACCTGTTAATAAATTATTGTTAAACATAAAGGATAGGTTGAGGTTTTGCTATTTCCATAATCTGAAAGCGAAACTAAAGTCACACACACACACACACACACACACACACACACATATATATACAATGAGCCGAGTATTCTCTCTTTCTCTCGGTCTCTGTGTGTTCTGTTGGGTCTAAAACAGCTGAGCGTTCACAAGCTGGTGCACATACCTACACGCTTCCATCACCAGCCTGATCTGCTCTTAGAGAGAGTGAATCTTTCAGTGTGAAAAAGAGAGAGAGGAAGAGAAAGGGAGGGAGGGAAAGAGAGGTATGGGGAGTTAGTGAATTAATAAAATTATTTCTGAACTCAGTGTTTAAACAGCAGGTTTACTGTTAAATAAATCCACAAACACACGTCACGTTCTCGTCCTGTTTATTTACCTTTCCCCTGCACGTGCTCCCTCACACCTGGCCCTGTGTTCCTCCTGTGTCTCTACCTCAGTGTTTTCACCTGTGTTCATTTGTAGCTCTGCCCCCTGGTTACCTTCCCCATGTGTTTCCTGTTTCTTCCGTGTGTGTGTTTCAGTGTCCCTGTTTGGTTTGTGTACGTTTTTCACGTCTGTTAGAGTTTCTAGTCTCGTGTTTCTTGTTCTATTTTATTTCTAGTTTTGTTAGTTAATTCCTATGTTTGTTTATCTGTTTTTGTGTTTGTTTGGTTTCTTCGTTATTAAATATTACTTGCATCTGCGTCCGTCTCTACATCTCTCTTGCTGCTGAAATCTGACAATATATCACCAGGCTCTGTAAACTTGGTAATGTGATTAATTTGTGTTAAAACGTAAAGTTAAAGTTTTTAGGTTAATAGCTTGTGTTAACATGTTAACAGTGACAGCACTATCTTTAATATGGCAGAGAACTGTTGGATGGTCTATACCCATACTATAACTATAGTATTACCCTTATGGGATCTTGTTTTTTTTTCGTGTTTTTTGTTACACAGGGAATCTGCTGGGTCTGGTGGACACTAGGGGTGGGAATCGTTTACTATCTCACGATTCGATTCGATTCCGATTTTGGGGGCCACGATTCGATTCAAAATCGATTTTTGATTCAAAACGATTTGAATTATAAAAATTTCTGCTTCTGGCTTATGAATCTTATTGAAAAAAAACCCTCCATAATATACACTGGTCCTGGAGCAGGTAATGTGTTACAAAAACAATAAAATGTGCAGGAATGTGGGTCCTCAGTGACAGAGGAATCACTGGGATATCACAATGACGTTAATGAACAATAAATAAATAATAAATAACACTGCTTTATTACCAGGCTACTAGCGGTGGTGTGTAGGTGACGCTGCTGGGCTGATGTGATGATAGCAGTGGAGCGCTAAAGTTCAGGAGCAGCTGCTGATTAACTAGTTAATTTAAGGTCGTTGTATTTCTTCAGAAAGGGGGCAGGAGGTGGAGAAATTAATTCATATGGTCCATTCCTTAATTCCTCTGTGATGAGGAGCTGAAATTAGCTCTGATTAGCTTATTGTATTTTTCCGTTCCGCCTTAAATGCTGCAGCCCGCTGCCACCTGTAGCGTTATTTAAGGTGGAACTGGAAAGTTAGCTAGTTAGCTAGCTAACAGTTACTGAAACTAACTACTAGCGATCTTTTTTATGCTTGTTATGAAGCATTCTGCCATAAAACATTGAAACTACACGTTAATCTAATGTAATATAGTGCTTGTTCTGCCATCTTACCGGTGATTCTCAAACACCTACGCTCTGTGTGTGTCTGGAAGATCTCCGTTTGAAAGGACAAGCGCTATCCCCAGGGTTGCCAGGTCCAACAAAAATACCCAGCCCAAAATCAGTCTAAAACCCGCCCCTCAGAATCGATTTTGGGACATTTTAAATCGATTCTGAATCGTAGTAAATGAGAATCAAGATTCTTATGTGAATCGATTTTTTGGCACACCTCTAGTGGACACATTGCATTTTGGTGATTTTGATTCAAAAGAATATTTTTTTTGTTAAAATACTCAGCAGATGTTTACTTCATCCCAACTGCAAGTAATGTGATACATTTCTTTTCCTTTCTTAAATCATATTTATGAATAGAAAAGCCACTTATGTGTTGGACACATCTAGGTAGCTGCGCTGTTAAAATAGCAATCCTTCCAAAGTCAGAGCTGCATGGTGCACAGCACATGTATAGATCAATAAAATAAAGCCCTTATTGTCTCATTAAAGTAGTTGTACACAGTAGGAGTGTCGCCATATAGTATAGTGCGAAATAATATCTCCACATTTGTGAATATGGTGAACGATATTATACCCTGAAATATGGAGCCACATCACCCCCCCCTAATTATCACATCAGGGTTCTACTTTTTTACTGTTTTTATCAAAAGAAAAATTCACACTGTTCTCATTTCCCATTATATATCTACTAGAGACAGATTATATCTGTACAGTATCATTTATTTTACTTTAATCCTGGATATATGGAGATATATGGAGTTTTAATAATAATATTATTAGTATCATGATATTCTGGATGTCAGTGTTTCTCTACACACCTGAGTACAGGTGACTCACCTGGTGTTTTTATTGCCTCTCCAGGTTCACACTGTCTGTGTTTGAGTGCAGAGCTGCATTCACCTCCCGAGAACTCTGTACAATAATACCCCTCCATCACTTTACACTGAGTATTCCTCATCACCGTACACGAGCTCCACACATACAGACCCAATTCTGTAAAAAAAAATCACAAAAAAACACACACACAGATTATACAGAGTAAAGATGTACAGTCGGGAGCAAAACAGGTTTACGCATTAATATGACTGAGCACTGTTAAATTAGGGCTGCAATAAACATTATTTTGGTAATCGATTAAACTAAAGAACGATTTTTAAATAACAATTTTTTTGATTAGTCAATGTCTATTTCTGCCATCCTATTATAATTATCTGCTTCCTGTGGGCGTGGCTTCTGTTCAAATGCACATTTCTAGGCAAACTGGCAACTGAGCAAAGTACAGCTTGTTTTAGGGCGTGTTGTCAGTATGTCTTTGCTATTGTAACAACGGGAAAAGTACACCTTACACGTCTCGAAACACAACACAAAAGACATGTACTAATTCTCCTAACTGCTTATTATTGTGTATTGGCAAGACATTATCCAGAAGCCGTTTTTATTGCAGTATATTGTTATTGTGGTAATTCATTGCTCTCATCACTGACCTCGCATGTAAACCCAGTGTTGTGCTGAATTCAGCTCCCCCACCTGGAAAAGCACCCCTCTCGGGAGAGCATACGCACGTCTTCTTGGATTTAACTTTACTGTTAGATAGAAAATGGAAATACCCAAGATCTCTGTTCTAATCTCCTATCATCTACACCCTCTCCCGAGAGGGGTGCTTTTCCTGGCAGGGGTGCAGATTTCTGCGCACTTTCAAAATAAAAGTTTATTTTAAAACATTTTCTGCTTTTTCTGTGGTATTATTCTTTGGGGGGGACAAATCCACCTATTTCTAATATATTTAATATATATCCCCCCGGTTCCTACGCCAATGCATATCATCAGAAAACTACAAATGAGAGACGCTCACGGCTGTCGCATGATTTGCAGGGGAAACACTGCTTCAGGCCGTTGGGTTGATCCATGAATGTTCTTCCTGTGGAGCACGGCTTACATGCAGTACTGTAATCACCATGACAATCTATGTGGACCACCATTCCTGCAGAACACACACACACACACACACACCATACATACAAACATACACACACACAGACTGATTGGAAATGAAAAATGGAACAGTGTAGGAAATTAAAAGATATGCAAACAAGCCAAAAATTAGCGTAAAAACTCTACATCTAATAAAATAAATATTCTCACGATATGTGATGCTGCACACTATCAGAGGCCTGAATAGCAGGAAATCTAATCTTATTCTCTACAGTGCCTTTTATCACCTGAAAACACATCACCCACACATCCTCTAACTGCATCCTGACCTGATCTGATACAGCCATGTGATCTGTGTTACAGTGTGAACAGAAACAGCACACCAAATCTGATCATTTTAATCCTGATTTGGGCTTCTGTCATGTATATTACTGAAATGCAATATATTGACTTTATGTCAAAGAGAAGAAAAAATGGAGGACAGCAGTGAGTGAGGGGTTCAGTAACGTAAGCTCATAAATATTAGGACTGATGATTTACCCTTGTGTGGTGTTCATATTTTTGTTACTCGTTTACTTTGTTACTTGTATTTAATTCAGCAAAATTAAGCAATTCTACATTAAAATGCTTTACACATGCTCGCTTCACCTACATTGCAAGCAATATAAACAGCTTACATGGTTAATATTTGCCCTTTTACCTTTCTTATGTCAATGCCAATGAGTTTGAGTTAGAAAAAATATTTTTTAGTATCATTTGATGAAAAATGAAAACGGTCCCACAGACCCGAACACCACACAAGGGTTAAAAAACTAAACCACTCAGGAAATTTCAAAATAAAAGTCTGAACGGACCCACAGGAGGGCTCTGCTGCAACGCTGATGGAATAAAAAGCTTAAAAACAAACGGACTAAAGCAGACTACAGAATGTAACGATAGGAGCAGACGGGAGGCGGACGTAAATGCGGGTAAGACAAACAGATTTATTAAATAACAAATAAATAAACGAACAAACAGGAAATTAAGGAGAAAATAAGTAAGCATAAACAAACAGGGAAAACAACAAGGAACTAAACTAGACAGAAAACTAACTAAACAAGAAAAGTGATATTTACAAGGAACTAGAAATAAACAAGAGATAAATAGAGCGTAAAGAAAATATAAATGTGGATAAAACAAGAGCTAACGTGGATAGATAGACAACGGAGAAAGGTGCAAAGACAAACGAAGACAAAGTGGCAAAGGGGACTATTTATAAGAACAAGAAACAATGAACACCTGGGGAAACAGGTAACGAGGGGCGGAGCTACAAATTACAGACACGGGACGGAAAATTACAGGGGAAACACACTGGGAAACGCAGAAACACAGGGAAACATAGCGAGGGCGTGATACAGAAGCGGCTGCAGACGGTGGGATAGCCAAAGTCTTCACAGCTTTACTTTAAGGAAGATTTATTTTAATTGTTACACCGTTTTTTGGCAGTTTTGTGATTGGTGTTGTTGATCTCTGCTTCTGAGAGACTCCGCCTCTTTAAAAACCTATTTTTATAGTCAGTAATGTCTATAATAAATAAAAGTATGAAAGGTTTTATTTTGGTTTGTTGCCTGAGGAAAACACTGTATTATATAGAGGATTAAACACAACACTGGGATGTTGAAGCTGGAAATGACGTCACACCTGAGTTACCTGAGTTCCAGTTAAATATTCAGATATCGGCTCATTGTATGACTGTTAGCACTGTAACAGGTCAGCAATTAAATCATTATACAGTATTTTGAGCATCCAATCAGAATGTAATGATCTCCACAGATAGAGGTAGTACAGTACTGTGTGTAGGACTGATTTAATGAGACACTAATAGATATTAATGATAATAAACTGTATAATAACTTTCTGAGCATGAAATCTAGTGATTTAGGAAGACTTGTGTGGGTGTGATGCATCGTGCTGCTCATTAGCATTAAATCTCCAAGTTTCTTTCTCACGCTTTCTCATCTATAAGAATATAAGAGGTCTTGAATCTTTTCATAGTTGTTTTATCTTTACTACAAACTTAATATCAAATATAAATACAAAAAATGAATTCCTAACTAAATAAAGTTGCATTCCTGTTACAGTTACATGACGGTCAAAAGACTGTGATGCTCCAGGTTTGAGTTTTCTGGAGTTTTCTATGCATCATTACGCTTATATAGTGAAGTTAGTAGCCAATCAGATTACAGCATCACATTAAAGCCATTACAAAATGTACAAATATTCACATGCTAAAAATAGAACAAAACATTCTGTTAAATATTAACTAAGCATTAAATCCACCTCTAAAAATTCAACTTTACCCAAAACAAAGAAATGGCTCTAACAGGGGGCATGACTGAAATTATACAGTTGTGGTCAAAAGTTTACATACACTTGTAAAAAAACATAATGTTATGGCTGTCTTGAGTTTTCAATAAGTTCTACAACTCTTATTTTTCTGTGATAGAGTGATCGGAACACATACATGTTTGTCACAAAAAACAGTCATAAAATTTGGTTCTTTCATAAATTTATTATGGGTCTGCTGAAAATGTCACCAAATCTGCTGGGTCAAAAATATACATACAGCAACATTAGTATTTGGTTACATGTCCCTTGGCCATTTTCACGGCAACTAGGCGCTTTTGGTAGCCATCCACAAGCTCCTGGCAAGCTTCAGGTCGAATGTTTGACCACTCTTCTTGACAGAATTGGTGCAGTTCAGCTAAATGTGATGGTTTTCTTGCATGAACCCGTTTCTTTAGCACTGTCCACATGTTCTCAATGGGGTTTAAGTCAGGACTTTGGGAAGGCCATTCTAAAACCTTAATTCTAGCCTGGTTTAGCCATTCCTTTACCACTTTTGATGTGTGTTTTGGGTCATTGTCTTGTTGGAACACCCAACTGCGCCCAAGACCCAACCTTCGGGCTGATGGTTTTAAGTTTTCCTGCAGAATTTGGAGGTAATCCTCCTTCTTCATTATCCCATTTACTTTCTGCAAAGAACCAGTTCCACTGGCAGCAAAACATCCCCAGAGCATAATACTACCACCACCATGCTTGACAGTAGGCATGGTGTTCCTGGGATTAAAGGCCTCACCTTTTCTCCTCCAAACATATTGCTGGGTGTTGTGGCCAAACAGCTCAATTTTTGTTTCGTCTGACCAGAGAACTTTCCTCCAGAAGGTTTTATCTTTGTCCATGTGATCAGCAGCAAACTTCAGCCGAGTCTTAAGGTGCCTTTTCTGGAGCAAGGGCTTCTTTCTTGCACGGCAGCCTCTCAGTCCATGGCGATGTAAAACACGCTTGACTGTGGAGACTGACACCTGTGTTCCATCAGCTTCCAAATCCTTGCAGACCTGCTTCTTGGTGATTCTTGGTTGACTCTTGACCATCCTGACCAATCTCCTCTCGGCAGCATGTGATAGCTTGCGTTTTCTTCCTGATCGTGGCAGTGACACAACTGTTCCATGCACTTTATACTTGCGTATAATTGTCTGCACAGTTGCTCTTGGGACCTGTAGCTGCTTTGAAATGGCTCCAAGTGACTTCCCTGACTTGTTCAAGTCAATAATTCGCTTTTTCAGATCCACACTGAGTTCCTTTGACTTTCCCATTGTAGCTTTTGTAGCTGAGTCTAATCACTGGGTCAAATGAGCCCTATTTAAATGGGCTCATGAGAAGTCAACAGCTGTAGTCAATCAGAATCACTTACAAGAAGTGAAGAGGCCATGACATGAAGCTAATTTGATTGACACAACTCGCTACATCACCAAAATTGACAAATTTTGTTGCTGTATGTATATTTTTGACCCAGCAGATTTGGTGACATTTTCAGCAGACCCATAATAAATTTATGAAAGAACCAAATTTTATGACTGTTTTTTGTGACAAACATGTATGTGTTCCGATCACTCTATCACAGAAAAATAAGAGTTGTAGAACTTATTGAAAACTCAAGACAGCCATAACATTATGTTTTTTTACAAGTGTATGTAAACTTTTGACCACAACTGTAATAAAATTCCAAATTCCAACTTCTGATTTAAAACGAAACACAGCATAAATGATCCACCCTGTGAAATAAACCTTTACATGTAAACTTATGGTTATAATAATAATGATACTGTCTTTTAAAAATCAATACAACAATGCAAAACAAAATATTTGAATACAATACATTATTAATATTTTACACCTATTGGGAAGCACAGTTTCCCCAGTTTATAATGTGATTAGATTAGTAATTACCTAATCCACACATCGGACAGCACTCTCCAGCTTCTGACTGATACTCACTCTGACCGCATCCATACGAGAGAATAATATGAACACCTGTGTGAACACAAATAAACAGGTTTAGAGTAAACAGATACAGTCTATCTGGTCTATACTGTATAAAAACTCCTCTGTTTTCTCTGTCTGAGTATTGAATATAGATATCTAGCTCTTCTACAGCGTGTTTTCTTTGTTTATCAGTAAGGGCTCCATGATGCCCACCAGTCAGATAAAAGACACTGTCAGAGTAAAAAGTATTGATTTTAATTTAAATTCGCCTCCATCAAATAAACCACTTTTTGCAGTAATTACAGCCTGGCTCTAAGCATTCTGGCTAGGACTGTGGATCTTTGGGAATCCCACAATTTGATTCAGAATCGATGCTTGGGGTCACAATTTTTTTTTTTTCTGATTCTTCCAAATGTATTTTTCTTCATCCTCCAAACTTTACAACAAACACTGTAACACGACACTACACACCCCTCTATAGCCTAACAGGGAGAGGCAGTAAGAGCAGAAACATTCCAACAGACCATCACGCTGCCTCCACCATGCTTCACAGATGGCATTAAGCATTGGACTTACACAAAACTGAACTGAATACCACCCCCCCCCCTTTTCACACACACAAAGACTGAACTTCACCCACACACACACCCACTCAGCACACAGAGGCTGACATGACTTTATTTGCTGCACTCTTAATAACTATAAACTCTACCTCAGTAACTGCTGTGATTATATATGTTCTATATGTTACAGTATGTCACACATCTCTGCACCTTATCCCCACTATACACTTTATTATACCGTATCGGTACTGCACTGTCCTGTCTTTAAATTGTCTCGTCTTTTGTATTTATTGTATTTATTGTAGTGTTAGTCTTATGTTGCACACCTTTGTTATCGTCACTCCTGCACTTTATGTTGTCTATTGCTTGTGGTTCTATGTTGCACCATGGTTCCGGAGGAACGTAATTTCATCACACTGTGTACCTGTACTCAGATGTAATGACAATAAAAGCCTCTTGACTTGACTCATGTGCCTAACATATATTCTTCTGTTTGATCTAAAGACCTCAAACTTGGACTCTTCCAGTCTTTCAGTCTAATGTCTTTTCTCTTTGGCCCATCGCAGTCTTTTCTTTTTTCTTTTCTTTTATTGGCCAGTGTGAGTTTTTGGCATTTTATTGGCAATTCTGCCATGAAGTCCAGGTCCAGGGGTTCCTGCCATGAAACAAATGTTTCCAACTTCATTTTAAGTCTATGCCCTTTCTAAATAAACTGTGTGTTTGCTATCTGTGAGCGTCTGTCTCTGGTCTGGCCTGCGTAAACTACTGATAAACTGATGGATGCCACACTGTTATAACAAGAAGCACAAGTCAGAAAATCATTGTTTTCCCTTTCAATGTTTACATTTAGATTGTGAGTGCAGAAATGAGAAAATAATAATAATAATGAGAAAATATCAAGTTAAAAGATTAAAGCATCACACTGAGCAATGCGAGCATCAGCTCTACTGTAACGGTGGAGTTATAGAACAGGTTGAGTTTTCCGGTGAGTCACACAGGAAACTAAGATATTCTCTTGTTTCATATGACCTGATTTCAGTGTTTGTTTTTCTCCTGTCAGCTCAGAAAGATACCCACAAGTCTTTGTGGTGCCGCCTGTTATTGGGTGGAGTGTGATGAGATGCCCATCACCACAGAAGAAGAAGCAGCAGCAGGATGAGATGGAGACTCCTACACGTGCACTGAAACCAAGGTATGTAATTTACCTTTCCTTTTTAGATGAAAAGTATAAAAATTTAGTGTTTTTATTCTGTAAACATGGATTATTTGGTTATTTAGGTAAATATTTGGCCATTTTCAACATTTTGATTGGTTTTTACTGTTTATCCGATGCGATAAATGAGGTTTTGTTTACAGACTTCCCATCTTGTTAGCCCTCTAGTTCCCAGTAAAAGCCCTTATTATTACACGATTAAACGTGAAAAATACACGATTAAACGTGAAAAATACACGTTTTACTTACCATAAAGATACAACTGCTGCATTAAGAGGCTTTTCTTCATTGTTTTTTCCTGAAATTCCTGAGGAACAGCCGAAAAAAAATCCCTAAGGTTTGATACAGATCAGCAGTTTCCGGTGTATCTCTGAAGTGGGTAAAAAGGAAGTATGGGTCGAATGTCGAAACTGCGGAGGCGTTGTAGACACCGTCCCCTTCAACAATTATTTTATTTAATTATTTTCATATTGTGATTTATTTCAACTAAGGCAATGCAACTTTTGAGTATAAATTATATTGACGATTTTCCCAGTGATTTAATCCTTTAAAAAATTGTCAGCAAATTTTATTATCCAGATTGTAGTTAACTTTTACTTTTGCTCACTAAAATAAATTACTAAAAGGAAAATGTTTATCAGTCCAAAACAGACTACATCATTAACGTGCTTTGAAGAGTAACTAAACCTCCTGATTTTTAGCTTTAGACTCCACCTTCAGCTCAAATAAAAAAAAGGCAAACAGATGTGAGGGGTAGTTTGGGCGGGGCACTGCCCAAACAGTTTGGTGCAGCATTGTGATTCTAGCAACACTTGGCAGGAGTCCAAAACGAATTCCTGTCAAAATAAAAGTCCCACTGAAATGTAATAAAAATCAGTTTTGAGGCTGTAAATGAAATAGTATCAACTAGTTTAATAATATTTACAGTTTAAAACTAATTAAAAGCTTTTCAAAACTTCTAAACATGTTTAATAATGTAGATAATAAAATAAAAAGTAAGAAATTGTACTAAAACTAGTGTTGCTGGGTAATACAGCTTTGCGCTGGCACTTTATTATTATATTCTGATTCAGGACACATAACTCTTTAATAAAAGTAACATTATAAAGAAAAATATATTTCTTTCAGCCACTGACAGCCTGTTTTATATGGGGCGAATAGAAATAGTCAAACCTCTGAAATCCATTGATTTTTCTATTCGCCTAGTATATAACATGCTGTCAGTGGCTGAAAGAAATATATTTTTTTCATAATGCTTCTTTAATTTAACATTAAATCACGTCGTTAGACATATCTTTATATGCTTATCAAAATATTTAAAATACTGATAACATGTACAATAAATGTTCATCAATTTACCATGCATACAACAGTTACAAACATTGTAAAATGGTGTATGAACAAGCCTCAACTAATTATTAAATGACAAATGTTTAAACATTATTTATCATTAAAATTCCTCAAACTATTGACTCAGATCATAATTAATTAACAGTATGTACTATTGACGGTATTTAAAACAAACCTGTGTGGCAGAGTGAAATTCCACTTCTTTTCTGTCTTACCTAACCTTCTTCTCAGTAAAATCGCTTCAAAAACGAATTATTTATTTTTAAATTTTATATTTTAGAGGACTTTTATTTTGACGGGAAAGTCACATGTCTTTCCAGCAACTGTTGCTCATTTCACGGAGCTGTTTGGTGCCTGTGTGCAACAAGGGCTTCACAGCTTTATTGGAAACTCTTGTATAAACATAATTTCACACCACATAATTCTCCTGTCTGGAACAACAGATATATTTTGTTGAACAGAAAATCAGTTTTTTATGAGAACCTGTTTTCGAAAGGAATTTGGGCCATATCACACTTTATGGATGACAATGGGGATATGTTATCGTTCAAAGACTTTTGTTTGAAATTTAATGTTGTTTTTGATGGGAAGAGTTACAACAAATTGATAAATGCTTTCCCAGCTGTTCTTAAATCTATGGTTAAAGAAGATGTGTGTCACTCCAAAACCTCTCCTGCTCTGAGTCAACTCTATATAGAAGATACAGACTTTAATAGTGAAAAGATGACTAACAGGTTCATTCGGAGAGTGTTACAGAAAGAGTTGTATCCTGGTCAGGTTAAGCGGCAATATATTGTTAATGACTATGGTCTTGATATAATCTATAAAATTAGAACTAAATATATTTATTTTCCTCTTCCTCCTAAAGTAAAGGAAGTCCATTTTAAAATTCTAAATGACATTTATCCGACTAAGTATTTTATAAAGTCTAGATTTAAATTAGAGACTGATGGATGCATATTCTGCAGTGATGAAGAGGAGGATTTAGATCATCTTTTTTTTCAGTGTCACGTCATCCAAGATTTCTGGTGCAGTTTGTGGGATAGGCTCCACGATCAAGGATTTGATTTGCCAGCTTTGAATTCAAAAATAATCAAATTTGGTAGTTATTCTCAGAACCCCAAGACAGAATTTTTGATAAATAATTTAATTTTATTGGGAAAGTTTTTCATTCATAAATGTAGATTTTTTAAAACTAACCCTAATGTATACCATTTTAAAAATTACCTTAAGAATTTTTTGGAGTCTCTTAATTTAGTTAAAAACAAGTCTGCTGAAAAACTTTGTTTTTTAATTAAAAATGTGATCTGATGTAAATCTCTAAATATATATATATATATATATATATATATATATATATATATATATATATATGTATATATATATATATATATATATATATATATATATATATATATATATATATATATATATATATATTTTTTTTTTTTTTTTTTTTTTTTTTTTTTTTTTGTACACATGTTACTCAACTCGGTGATGCTGATGCCTTGTATTACTATTGGTGCCTTGTTTTTGTTTGTAAGTTGATATTGTAAAATAAAGGGAAAAAAAAAAAAAAAAAAAAAAAAAAAAAAACAAGGGCTTCACAGTGCATATGCACTGTCAGGCCCCGGAAATGCACTCTCAAGCTCCAAACCTTAAGGTGTGGGCGTGGACACCGCCCAGCCCCGGAAATGCAGTCTCAAGCTCTTTTTTACACTTTTACGCTTCTGAAGATTTATAAGAGTTTTTAAATCCATAGTGTGTTTTGCGATTTTACAAACGGTTACAGACATGACAACAGCTAGCAAGTGTAAATGATGAGTGAGGTTTGTGCGCACTGTATCTGCTAATAAGCAAATAAGAGACCAATCCATCCAGAGAGCAGTAGAGATATTAATATTAATTAACCGGTTATCTCTAAATTGTCTTGTATTTTTGATTGACTTGTAGTTATCGCAGATAAATCCTCCTCTTAATCCTAGTTTATAGCGCTGATATAAAAATATTTGTGCACATCAATTTTAGGTTGGGTCAACATTATGGTTTTATATGTTTTATATTGTTTGTACTAAACTTTATTTGTATTAAACATGTACATCTTTTATTTTATTATACCATGTACTGACATTCTGGTGTATAAAGGGGAATTTAAAAATCATAAATGATATATTATTTGAAGGGAGTTTGTCTAAAAGCATTGAGTGTGGAGCTTGAGAGTGCATTTCCGGGGCTTGACAGTGCATGTGCACTGTGATGCACTGTGAAGCCCCTGTTGCACACAGACCCCTCTGGGGCACTGGGTGATGTATGGTGTTACCACCGTGGTCTCGGAGCTCAGGGGAGCTAGCGTTTACTGTAGCTCCGTGGGCCAGAACTAGGTGCGTTTACCCGTTCTGGGGTAATACCCAAACTTGAGGTTTCTCCAGCGGAAAGATGAGAGCAAGCTGACTTGCAATGGAGTACTGGCATTTATTGATAGCCTGCTTGCACCGTGAAGCGAGATATAAACCGGGTGGCCGTGCTAAACAAAGAGAACAGAGAGAGAGAGAGCGGAGCCGCGTGCTGCTCCCGCTGCTGCAGCAGGGCGACTACACATACACACTACAACACCCAGAATACCATGCGTCTTTCAGCATTTACCCATTATTTCCCAACAATGGGTTTAAGGGTGGGGCAGTAAGTAGAGCTGATTGGGCTCAGCAAGGTGCCTCTGGCAGCATATTCATACCTGTCAAGTTTTGGATTTAAAAATAAGGGAAATTTTCCGTCACCTGCTTCGAGTCGCCCACCAACCCAACCGAGGTTCAGAATCCCTTATATTTTAAGACAGGTTTACAATAAATCTTAAATAACCACCTGGGAACATTTTACAAACTACAATTAGATTATCAGAATCTGACAGGTCTATCTTTGTTGACACTGAAATGTTGTGGACATTCCTACATATGTAATTCTTATAATACAGCCTAAGTAAAACCCTTATCTAGACATTTACATGAAATCATCAGCTTTTACAAAAATGACATGGACCAGATATATTGCATAAGTAAATATTAGTCCAAAGGGGCCTAAACAATTAATCATTTAATTAATACTTCTTTCTATTGATCAGTCCAGTCCTGTCAGTCAGTTAATTTCAGCCCTCTTCACATTTTCTCTCTCTCCAGATCAACCATCTCTTCTGCCCCTTCTAAATATTAAATTACACCACAATACTCTAAAACTAGACCTGAACTAATTAAAATAAATACAGTTTCGTTCATTATAGCTTACAGTAGGCCTGCAAACCTAAATTAATAAACACAGTTTGAAAATGAAATAGTTATTGGCTGATCAGGGCAGGTAGAACATCTAATTGTAAAGTTAAGCTAACTGAGTCACAAGCTGTATTTTCTTAAGCACACAGCCGGTTTGATCCGACTGTTTCAGAAACAGCGTCATCATAGTTTACATGTTTAGCTCCGTTACCTCGCTGTTTATCCAGATATGCTTTAACGTCAGCTGCTCCGACTAGCTCTCACAGCGAGGGGGGCGGGGCTTTCCTACATTGCGCTCCGCAAAACCAGGAACCTGATTGGCTGTTTCACCTGAAAGGCGGGACTTTCTCCTTGAACCGGCACTACCATTGGTTAAGAGACACACAGTGACCAGTGCCCTGTCGCCTCAATAGTAAAGTTTTTTTTTTATTTTAATATAATACGGGAAATTTACGGGAAAATACTAAAACGGGAGGACGGCGGGAAAGAGGAGTAAAATACGGTAGTTTCCCGGCCAAAACGGGAGACTTGACAGGTATGCATATTATTTATTTTTTAGTGTCCCAAAGTACTCGGAAACATACTTACCTATAGCACAGTTGAACCTGAGAGGAGCTGCAGAGGCAAAAATTACTGCAGGTTAGGAAATGTTAAAAAATGTAAAAGCAGGACTGTAAAGTTTAATATTACTACAGAGAAACATGTTCCAGATATTAATAAAAAATGTGGTTTAGGGTTTAGTGGCTCTTTAATAACTGTGCACTTTAAATAACTTCCACCTCAATTCAAAATCCACAGATAAACAGATTATAATGTTTACTACTACAACTACTACAACAATTACTGTAATACCTGTCTCTGAACTTACTGATACTGAAGAAAACAAGCTGCATGTGTGCACTGTGTATCTAAAGATAATAGCAAATAATAATAACAATAATAATAATAATGATGATAAAAGTTAAATTTATTTAGCACCATTCACAAACCCAAGGTGGCTTTACACTGAAGGGACAAAGAGGAGAGGTAAAGAGGAAAGTTTAATAAAATATAATTACTTTATTAGTAGTAGAAATTAATAATTTCAAATTATACTTTCTGATATCTTCACTGCAGGAAGACGTCTGGCTGACCCACATGGAAACAGCAGCTTTAGCCTTTAGCTCAGATTAACATGATTAAGGACTGAGACTCAGTTTCAGCAGAGAATTAGAATTAGAGTTAATCTAACAGGAGAAGAACTGCAGTAATAAAATCATTAATAAGATAAAGAGGAAATAATAAAGTATAGATGTGCTTTGTGAAATGTTAGATATCTACAATATAATTTTAGATTCTACAATTCAGGTTTCGACTGGTAATAATAATATTGAATGTAAATTAAACTGCAGTCTGACTGTCCAAATAATGCAAAGCTGGCTATAATTATATATTTATATATTTTACACATTAGAGCTGTAATAACAATAGAAACAGTACTCAGAACACATTTAATCACCAATTTATGTAGAAATACAAGTATAATCCCAAAGAGTTCACATACATTTTCTGTACTGTATAAAAAAGCCCTGATGGGATTTTCATTAAGTAAAAAAAAATATTTATTTGTAGAGATATCACCACAGCTGTTTTTCTTAATATACTTTTTAAGTTTTAAACAATTATCAAACTTCAATTTTGCCAGTCTAAAACATGTTCTTAAAGAGTGCTTCAGATTTCTGTGAGGAATCAATGAACTTTTAACAAACAAAGATTTTTCTCCTTTTTCTGTAGGATCAGAAAACCCATATGTGTTTATAAAATATTCTTTCCTTCTAATAAAACTAAACACTGTTTGTAAATCTAAATACAATTCAAACGTCCTCACATATACAAAAGAAAGGCCAAGTTCCAACAGTGATATTTGTTTAGTAGTGAAGCCTGTTTTATTTATGTTGATTTCAGGTGATTTCTCTGGTGAGTCTGAGATCTGGTCCGTGTGTGATGTGGTGAATTTACTCCTCTCTCTTCTGCACGATGGTTTTATCCTGAGAAAAGGTGGATTAGATGTTTCCTGGTCAGGAGGTTTAGAGCTGTTTTTTTGCAGTTGTAAAATATTTGTTCCATTTTTGGATGATGGAATGCTGAAAGATGAAAGATATCTGTAGTGTCTGTCAGGTTCAGCGTCTCTTTTGTGAAAAGTGGTAGATTTGAGTTTCATGGATGTGATGTTGTTGTTGGTGTTATGATAACTCATCTTCAGACACCTCCTGAGGTCCACTCAGTGGAATCTCTGTATCAGGTTTACAGGAGCTGAAAAAACAGAATTAATACTGTTAACCATCTGATCTCAGACCTGTTTCTGCACATTCAATTATCCCTATTAGGTCCTCTATTAGGTTATCGTCATTTATGACCCAACATTGCAATGGATGGTAACTATCGCGATGCCACGCCCACTTTTTTGTTTTTCCAGAAACATGCACTGACCTTCTTTAGGTCTGCTTCACCTAAAACTTTAGCAGGGATTGTACAGAAAAAGATCAAATCAGGGATATAACTTATATAAATTAGAGTCAGGGATGAAAATTAAAATACCCTACTGCTACAAATATGCCTATTTGGCATATAATTATATTATTTATTATTATTCTATTATTATTATTATTAGGATATTATGATTTATATCCTCTATGATCTGATTATAATCCTGCGTCCACACCGGCAGCGTCAGCTAGAAAGCAGGAAGGAGATGTGAGAGCGAATGCATTTGTGTGATTTATTAAACAACAACTAAACAAACAACCAACTAACCAAAACCTGAGAAACAGAGTGTACACAGGGATAAAAAACCAACAGAACACATAAACACATAACCAGACTGACGTACATTATATGTACAACTATATACACGGGAAACACAAACAAGGAGGACTATTTATTATACACATAGATGGGGACAGGAAACGAGAAACACCTGGAACCAAGTAACAAGGGGGTGGGGCTACAAACAAACAGGTCAGCACACTGAAGACAGGGCGGAGACACGGGATACACACAGGGCACGTGCAGAGGAGTAAATAAACAAACATGAGAGCAGAAAAAACAGAGACAAACAGGACGAGACCGTGACAGACAGACAACAGTTATTCGACCAGACAGAAATATTCATAATAATACATAATAACATAATAAAAATTATCTTACCTGCGTGAGTGCGATGGTTTGTTTACAAATTCGTCCTAAAATATATATACAGGATTATTCATAATTCATATAAATGAAAATAAATATTCGTTTAAATCCCAAAAAGATTATATTTAATCTATTATTTAAAGCAGCAATAAACACATTATTTATTAATCATAAAAATGAATAATACTTACCTCAGGTTCAGTTTCTTGTTCTGGACGTCTGGGAATAATCCAAGCTGAATAAAAGATTAACAGATTAACAGTGTGAACACATTACACAACAAATGTAAAATATAAAAATATAAAACATATTTTACACAGTTTAATAAACACACAGTTTTTACCTGGACACTGGAAAGGGAGCTGCAGCTTATCTTTTCTTACAAGGTATATGAGAACTGCTGTTACTAAAGCCAGAATTAATACAATTAATAGTATAATAATTCCAGCTATCAGGCCAGTAGGAGATTTATTTCCACACACAGAATCAGATTCAGGAGTTCCAGGCTTTTCTTCTATCTGTCCCAGATCTTCACACCTATCAGAGAGAAGCAGCACATGATGAAGATACAACATTTAATGTCTCTAATATAAAGACAATATAATAACACAACAATGCAGTTAGAGATATAAGTGCTATGAGTTGTGATATGCAGTGAAAAAACACCAAATAAGAGAAGAAAAAACTGTCCTTGGATTTCTCCTCAGTCTGTGTCCTGCACTCTGATTGGCTGTAGCTAATCGCTGCACTAACTTGCAGTCCAGTATGTTTTATAATAATAATAATAAACTTTATTTATATAGCACCTTTCATACGTATAAATGCAGCTCATTGTGCTTTATATGGGGAGAATGTGAATAAGAAACAGCACACAAGTAAGATGGACAGATTAAAATTAACATTAATAAAATATAATACTCAAAAACAAATGAATGAAAATGTAATAAATTTAATCAAATAAAAATACAATCAAAACCAGACAGATAAAATAAGATCTAATTAAAAGCTAGACAAATAAAAATAGGATAATGATTTTAATGATAGTAATAAAATCTGAACCAAATAGTGAAACAATTATAATAAATACATAATAAGAAGGATCTAATTGAAAACTAGAAGCATAAGAATAATGTCTAATTAAAAGCTAATGTAAAAATATGTTTTTAGCTTTTTCGTAAAAACAGTAACAGGTTTCTTGATGAATATTTATGTGTTCCAGATTTTTGGCTCATAAATACAGAAATCTGCTTCTTCACTGTTTTTGAGTTTTTTACAGGGGATCTGGAGAGGAGATCAGTCGAGCTCAAGACACAATTCAGAACATATTCAATCAGCATTTTAAAAATGTATAAAGGTGTTAAATCATAAAATCAAAGATTTATAGACTAGTAATAACATATTAAACTTGATTTTAAAACTTCATTCTAAAAATAGACTTTAAGGTTCTGTTACTGGTGTATAAATGTCTTAATGGTGCAGAACCTGCATATTTATCTGATGTTCTTCAGCAGAACTCTCAGATCATCAGGAACTGCTCAGCTAGAGCCGCCTAAAGTAAAAACTAAACACGGAGAGGCAGCGTTTAGCGTTTAGCTGCTACGCTGCTCTTAAATGGAACCAGTTAACAGAGAGCATTAGAAGAGCTCCAACACTAAACATGTTTAAATCCAGACTGAAAACCTACATGTTTGATCAGGCTTTCAGCTCAGCTTAAAACACTGCAGCTCCGCCCACTTTTATTCTGTAACGGCACTTTTATTCTAATTCATAGTGTTAATTTTCCTTCTTTTAAATATATTTTTTAATCATGTTTTATTCATGCTTTATTATTTTATTTTTATTTTTATTCATGCTTTATTCTTTTTTTATTGTTTTATTTCCATTTTTTATTCATGCTTTAGTCTTATTTATTTTTTTATTTCCATTTTTTATGTATGCTTTTTCTTTTTTATATTTATTTCCATTTTTATTCATGCTTTATTCTTGTTTTATTTTTTATTTTCATTTTTTATTCATGCTTTATTCTTGTTTTATTTTTTATTTTCATTTTTTATTCATGCTTTATTCTTGTTTTATTTTTTATTTTCATTTTTTATTCATGCTTTAGTCTTTTTTATTTTTTAATATTTCCATTTATTATTAATTCTATATTCTTGTTTTATTATTTTAATTCCATTTTTTTTATTAATGCTTTCTTTTTTATTTATTTTTAATTTCCATTTTATTGTCATTCTCTTACATATTTATCTCTTGAATGAATCAGAGAAGAGGAATCTTTACACCAATCAATGTCCAGTATAGTGAGACTCCACCCACATAGTTGTTTAAACTGCAGTGTGAAACCAAAACGAACAGAGTAACACACACATCAAGACTGGTTTGAACTTTCAGTAAATACCCTAAAATCCTTTAATGTGAACCTGGTTTTATTAACATTATAAGACATATACTACATATACTCAGACAGGGTGCAGTAGGAGTGGGGTAGTGCATGGTGTAGTAACAGCAGCCATATACGAAACTTTATCTTAATTTCCCCCATTTTCATACTGAAATTATATTTCTGCTTGACATTATCTATAGCATCTATAAGAATTCTGAGGAAAAGTTCCTATAATCACAAATCATTGATCACTTATCAGTCAGTGGTTCTCTCGTAAGAGCACTTACTCTGTATGTTGTTGGCAGTTTTGTAGAGTACCGTTAGAATATGATCCCTCTGCACATTTATCACAAACTGTATCTTTATAAGCTGTTCCTGCAAACACACATTCAACTCCGTTACAGTCAGGAGACTAAAATAACAGTGCAAATTAACAAATTAATCATGAGAGAGGACAGTAGATCATGCTGTTTCTCCATCAGCAGCCGGAGTCTGAGAGAATCGTGTTGTTTCTCTCTGGGAGGGTACAGTAGATGTGATGCTGGTGGGTTCAGGCGTCTGTTAGCTGATGTATCAGAGCTGGGGATCCAGTGCTTTTCTCCGAGTGCACTGTGATTCTGCTCAGTAATCACAGCCTAGGCAGCACGGTGGATTAGTGGTTAGCACGTTAGCCTCCCAGCACTGGGGTCTTGGGTTCAAGTCTGCGTGGGTTTCCTCCGGGGACTCCGGTTTCCTCCCACAGTCCAAAAACATGGAGATCAGGTAAACTGAAAACTCTAAAATTACCCAGAAAAATGGAATACTCTAAATTGATCTGGTAAATTGGATACAGAGACTGTAAAAAAGATGGACGCCGTGTCGCCGTTCCCATTCATTCAATGGAAATGAAGCTAAAATCTTCCTCCATGTTGTTGATCCTGAAACCCGAGTCTGTAGAGCGCAGTAGAGACCAGAGGAGGGAGAAAGACTGTGGAGAGACCGCCTACTCATTTAAATAACCCCGCCCCTGAGGGCTGCCTCCACAGAGCTATACACAGTCTATGTTCCCGCCCATACAGTCATTGGTCATTGGTCGCGCCCCGGCTAGGTGTAACCCCGCCCTTTTACAAAAACCACACCTTTTTAGAACAGAGCTGAATAAAGTTTTAAAAACCGAATTCTGTGGGGATATAAAAATGTATCAATATAAGCAGAGGTTACACTAAAGCTGCTGCATTTAAATAATGGAGGTAGAATTACAGTATATTAGAAAAAAACGTGATTAAAAGTTGTTCTGTTTTGCCATTGAAACCTATGGGGATGGGTGGGGTTACACAGCTTTCTGCAACCGAACAGCAGGGGGCGCCCGACCTGTGGTGGCTTCACTTTAAGAGACTATGCTCTGTCCAGCTATATACAGTCTATGATTAAATACTATAAATTGATCTGGTGTGTTTGTGTGTGTATAAGTGTGTGTAAATATATGTATGACTGTGTGCTCAGATATGGATTGGCACTCTGTTCTGGGTAAATGCTGTAGTGCTGGATGATGTAGTTCTCCTCCAGGTGGACGGGGGTTGTTTCTGGTTGAGAGTACGCTGTGTGCTATTGGCTGCCGTTTCTCACCGGTGTGTGGATGAGTGCTGAGTATCATGGGCGTGGTAGTGGGGGGAAAAGTGGACCTGACTACCCAGGGCCCGAGTAGGGAGAGGGGCCCATGAAAATCCTGATTTTTTTTTCGCTCACTTTCCTTTGTTTACTGGCATGGATAGGGGCCCATTAACATAGAGGGTGTACAGGGCCCAGAATTTGCTGCTACGCCCCTGCTGAGTATAATTGGTTGTGTGTAAAACATGTAAATTGTAAAGCCTCCTTGAATTTCTAAAATTCATAGTATTGCTGCACTGATTGGCTGTAGCTGGAAAAGAGGCGGAGTCTGATTTCTTCACAGAGGAGGCATGTTCTGGTCCTCAACCTCTTCAAGTGTCGGGAGCATTGCTGATAGTTATGGGGGAATTCATGAGAATGGGAGTTTGGGAGACACATGCATCTTTCTTTACCCACCACAGCCGACTGTTTGAGTTATTGATGTTTTGGTCATAAATCTCTCACTGGCTTAATTATTGATGAAGTTTAAATACACAAAAAAAAATGCTATTAAATGACATTATGAGGTTATGTCCATACAATACACTGTACAACAGGTCAGTAATGTAATTAATGGGACAGGAGATTGTACAGGTATATCACACTGACCTCTTTGTTTTATATATTGACCAGGGCTACATTTAGCATGTGTTTTTGCGTGTATACAGCTTCCTCTGTTTTCACTCGTACAGAAGTGTCCTTCGAGAGGTTCACAAACCGTGTCTGATGTTCGTGTGCAGGCGGTCTTTATTCTCAAACCCAGTCCTGTAAAAATAACACAAAACACACAGTCAATTCATGTAAAATATATTTTAAAATACACTAGGGCTGCAACTAATGATTATTTTGGTAGTCGACTAATCTGATAATTATTTTTTCGATAAGTCGATTAATCAACGATTATTTCTGCCATGTCCTCCATCTCTAAAAACAACAGAAACAGCTGAAAATGAGATTTAAAAGGCATTTTAATGTTATTTACTGATATTTAGTAAGTAAATATGTAATCTGTTGTGTTTGGGCACATTTAGAAACACAAACTGAGTTAAATTTAAACTGTGTGAGTGAGACATTTATCCGTCTCACATGGCACTTCTGTCTCCAGCACTTTGTGTAATGCAGAACTTAAATTAACGATTATTCAACAATGAAATTTGTAGTCGACAAATTTAAATAATTGACATTATCGATTATATTGACTAATCGTTTCAGCCCTAATATACAATATTAACTGTAAATAAGGTGTATTGTCTCTTACAGTGCACACGCACTTCAAAAACTACTTACAAAAGCTCAGACCTACCAGGGTCACATTGGGAACAACTGAAGCACTCTCTAAGACCGTTGGGGGCATCGAGAAACGTTGCATCCATACAGGGAACACAGGTGGTGCTCGTGTATTCTGTACAGTCCCTGTAAACACGATTCCCTTAAAACAAAACAAGAACAGCACAATGTTAACACTAGTGCTGGACGATATGGCCAAAATTCATATCACGATATATTCCTTAATTTCGGTCGATACGATATAATTTCGATATCGATATAAATACTTAGAAGGCCACAGAAAACTGCTAAGAATCCCTGCAATGGAAATATGTACCTACTACTGTCTGAAAATTTAATTTAAGTCTTTGAAACCTCCTTTCACGAAAACATTATAATACTTAAGAAATAAAAAATAGTCAAGATAAATCAATGCTCAATTTTATTTGCATATAGCAAAATAAAAACATGACATCCCTGTCAAACATAAGCCTATATAACTATTACCAATAAAAATAACTTTAAATTAGGACAGAAGCAGAGCTTCTTATTCTTTTGTAAACAAATTTAACAGATCAAAACAAAAGTGTTTCAACTAGGATAAAGAATAAAAGAAGCCTTTATATACATAAAAGCAACAAGATTTCCCCGTCAAATAAACAAACCTATAGGCTTTATCAACTATAAATAACTTAGTTACAATATAAGCTACAAAAGTGCTTCAGCCAAAATACAACTCTTTAACATACAACATAAAAGGAACATGATATCCCCGTCAAATAAACAAACCTAAAGGATTCATAAACTTTAAATAACTTAAATAACTTACAACATACGCTATAAAAGTGATTCAGCCAGTATAAGGAAAATATTGTATGTAGTGGAACTGATTGAGGTGGTGGAACAGATTAGATGTTTTAACGTTACCGCTGCTAACCTGCTCCACTCTCCGGCACAATTTGCAGCAAACTGAAGTTTAGCAGACCTTCCGAGAGTCGAACCAAATCCTCACCACTGAATTAGACCTCCCTCCTTCAATTAATCACTTGTGGAAGCGGCAGGAGCATTCATTTTGCATCAAAAATGTCCCGTGCTGGGAGCCAAGAGGACCCGCGGCTGACCGAGAGGACCCGCGACTGACCGCTGACCGAGCGGACCCGTGGGCGGACCGAGCGGACCCGAGGCTAGGCTCGGCTTGGTTCCGCTCCGTTCCACTCCAGCGCGGAGCATTTCAGATGCGAACCGAGCCTACCTTAGCCTTGGATCCGCTCGTCCCGGCTCCGTTTGGCTCCAGCGCGAGGCATTTTAGATGCGTAGCGGACCCGAGCCTAGCCTAGCCTAGCCTATCTGGCTACGTGCCTATGTGATTACGTCATCACGCACAGAGATAGTCCAGCTACGGAGGCTGATTGTGTTCAGGTGTGCGGCGAGCTGACGCCAGTAAAACGCCTGTCCGTGACAGATTCTGTAAATAATACATATCGATATACCACAAAACTGATTTCACCGTTATTGAAACATTTCTTATCGCGATAAATACCGATATCGAATTATTGTCCAGGCCTAGTTAACACCATCACATCCATCATTCTACCACAAGGAATATGTAAATTTGTGTATGTGAACAGCGTGATTAGGTGATAAGTCTCTCTGAAGTTGGGATTCTAAAGGTATATTTTTGTGTGTCTTAATAGTAAGATGGAAAGTTGATTAAAAGCATAAAAATAATGTGTATAAAGAGGTGTATATTAGAGATGACATTTATTTCTAATACACCTTTAATGTGCCTGTAATTAAATTCAGAGCAAATACAAGATTTCATTTGTGTCTCTGTTTATATCAGTATTTTACTTTTTCTTTGGTCACTACAGGATTAGTAATAATAATAATAATAATAATAATAATAATAATAATACACCTCAACTTATCTCACCTGGTGCACACATGGGACAGCATTCTTCGTTGGTCTCATATTCGGCTCGTGCACATGCAGAATCGCAAAGTTTAAAGTTCAAGCACCAATAAATATGTAGAAGAAAAATGATCTTAAAGTTACAGATCATCTTAAAAGTGCCCTCTCCTAATGAAGCCTCTCCTAAATAAGCATTCTGAGGACAGTTCCTTCATTATGCAGCAGTTAGAGTTTTCATCGTGTTGTCCAAGACCCTGAAAAGAAATAACAAATGTTTTAAAAAGGCTGAACTTAATCACCAATGAAACAACTATATATTACCCCATATTAACAGCTGGCCTTAACATGGCACTGCATGGTAAAGAACTCACTGAGGATGTGAGAAACAATAATGATGCTCTATAATTAAGATAATCTAGGCTATAAGAAGATTGCTAACACCCCAAAAATAAGATGATACACTGCAAAAAATCCATTGGCAAAAACTAGAGAAAATATATGTAAATTGAGACATAAATGCTTAAAGGTCACCTTCCGTCGTTTTTTCTTTCATTTTAAAATGTCTAGTTGTGGTCTCTAGTATGAATGAATGACATGTGAGCCGTTTTTGTAAAAAAAAAGTGCTCAGGTGTCTCTGTATAGCTCTTTTTTAATGGACTGTTTTAGGGGTGTGTCCAAAATGACCGGATTCCAGCTTTGCTCATGAATATTCATACATGCAAACAGCATGCAAATATCTCTCCTCTGATTGGCTAGGAGCACTGCGACGCCCCTCCACCGCTCTGCCGCTCACTGCCTCCCACCTCCTAACTGATGAGCGGTGATGTTGCGTCGCTTCAGCTCCGCCTCTGGGAGTTTCTCGAGCCAAGGTGGGCTGGTCTGTGAGTTTCTGCCTACGTAGGCAGAAAGATAATTCAAAATTCACCCGTTTTTCGGAGGGGGGGAGGGGGGATTTCTTTGCTTAGCTCCTGCAGACAATGGGGGCTGCAAAACAGTTTAATGTGCAGGTGTACACATTCAACTCGGAGAGACAGATAGATAGATAGATAGATAGATAGATACTTTATTAATCCCCAATGGGGAAATTCATTTGTCCAACAGCACACAAATAACAACAACAAAAAAAACAAAAACACACAAAAAACATACACTACTGTATTCCACAAAAAACAAGAAAAATCGGATTTTCCCAGAAGGTGAGCTTTAAAGTAAGCAAATATATCTGGCAGTGGGGTGAGCAATGTTTTATTTTTTTAAATAAGCAATAATTACAAAGTCAAATAAGTGAAGTAAGACTTTAATCAAGGAAAAATCCTTTAATTTGTGGCTCAAATTTGGACACAAGAATCAAATGAACTTGAGTGGTGAATAATATCATTATTGCTAAAATACACAATGCTTAGTATGACAAGAATTCTTATCATAGAAAAAAATGATTTATTGCCTCGAAATTAGATAATTTATTTTGTTTAAATTTCGTTTTTGCAGTGTGGCCGAGGTCGTGCAGCAGTTCTCCAGGTCGGGTTCTACTCAGACCTCTCCAGGGTCAACCTAAGAAGTTCTAAGACTTCATGTGTTTAGCGTAATATTCAGAGATTATCTTTAAAAAATAGACGTATCAGTGCTGCCAGTATTGCTGCAGATGTTGCAGAATTGTGAGGTCACCTTACGTTGCTCAGACCGTGCGCTGCACACTGCACTGCATCAGCTCTGACTGCATGACTCTGTCTTAAGAGAAAGCCTCTTCTGAAGCTGATGCACAAGAAAGCCTGTCAACAGTTTTACTGAAGACCAGCAGGCCAAGAGCACTATTATCAAAACTATTTAAACTATTTATATTTTATATAGACTATTTATATAATTTCCTCCACTAGACAGCTGACTGGCTTTTACTCTTGTAATGTTTTGCTGTGATTGGTTTAGTGTGGTTTAATAATAATGTCCTATACTGTTCTGGCTTCAGATCACATTAATTCTCTTTGCATGTGGTATAAATGTCTATATATAAAAGCACACACACACACACACACACACTTTAAAGAACTGTGTGACCTAAGCTGTGAAATAAAATAACAAATAAAATAAAACATTAATATTAAAAAATAAATATTAATGATGATGTAGAATTTTGTGATGCAGGATTAGTTTACAAAACATAATCTCATTACAGCAGAGCAGACTGGAATTTCTTAGAGTTACAGAAACGTTTTCATTTTCAGTTGTGAAAGGGGAATACCAGCTAGCATTTTTCCCTTTTATTTCTTTAGCGTTTTATCCAAACATTTTTCTGATACACTGGAAAAAAGCATATCCTCCTTCCCACTCACACTGGACAAAAGACGCACTGTCTCATAAAAATGAACCAAACAATAAAGAGCTCTATAGCTAATTACTACAGTAAGGACCCTTTCAACCACATCTAGATGATGTAGAGCTCCATGATTTGTCTTGTGCTTTTTCCTCCGTTTGTTGTATGAACAACGTCCAGACTAATAATAACTGGTTTGTAGTATTGCGATGTTTTGCTTTTAATGTAATTAATCAATAAAATCTTAATTTGTGTTTTTCGTTCTTGTATTTATTTATTTTTGTTTTCATTACTTTCTTTTCCCTTATCTGTGCAGGTGTGTGTTTTATATACACTATATGGTCTGTGCCTCAGTGCAGTCACATGACAGTCATACTGTCAGGTCTGGTGCTAGAAGCACTGCTGTCTCTCCCACATTCAGCGCTGCAGACGATCTCCAGTCTCCCAACTACACTTCCCAGAACACACCACACTCTGACATCACGCACTCACCTGTTCACCTGCCACCACCCGGAAGCCCTGAATATTGATTACCCACACTATAAAAACCCCCTTCACTTACACTCTGTGCCGAGTAATCGATTGGTTAGCCCTCATTACAAAGCGTATTCTTGTTATCATAGGCGTGGTAGTGGGGGGAAAAGTGGACCTGACTACCCAGGGCCCGAGTAGGAAGAGGGGCCCATGAAAATCCATGTTCCTTGTGTGTTGGCACTAGAGACCGACCGATATGGGTTTTTCTAAGGCCGATGCCGATACCGATCATTAGTGGTCAGAGTCAGCCGATGGCCGATGTGACCTGCCGATTTTTAGGGCCGATATGCTATCGTATTATATTTATTTGGCATGCTTAAAATCATACTAGTAAGAGGAGGCACAACAGTTGTAAACTTCACACAATTTATTGAAAATAAGGTTAGCATTTTATAGTGACTTTAATGTTACTATATCACTATATGTTAATAAAAAAAATATTAATTTTATTTAGATTGTATTATCCATAACATTTTATTTTATTCATTATATAACATATGTTCTATATACACTATATATTCATGTTTATAGTAGAAATATTATGTTGGCTATTATATAAAATTTACTGTAGGGGCCTACTAATTAACAAATGTATGACTTGTTGCAGTCTGTTAGTCTATTAATTATTCATTTTAATATGTTTAACAGAGTGCAAGAAGACTTCCATAATGTGACAACTTTAGATAGTTACTCCAAAACGGCAAAGCTCATTTCTTCTTCAACTCCATGCAGTTGAAAACGAATGGACATGGGAGGACAATGTTATAAAATGTTCACATTAGGGCTGCAGCTATTATTTTACAAAAATGGGTGACGTTTAAATTAAGAATAAAATTATAAATAATGCAAAAACAGACAGGTGCTGTAATTTAAATATAGCTTTATCTGTTTTTTTTTTCTTCTTCAAATGAGCTCCTTAGCCAGAGAAACGCGTCTCATCAGCTGTACTGGAGGTTCGGTGCGTGAGCGGAAAATGAGTTGAGAAAGCTGAAGAGCGCGGACTTTATAGGTTCAGGATAAAATGAGCTTTTATCAGAAAAGTCTGGAGGGGGTTCTAAAGTAGAACCCGACAAAACAGAAAATTCTGCTCATCGTTTCATTTAATATCTAACAGCGCAAACCGCTTTAAACGGGTGAGTTTTACAGCAGAACAGCAGGAGGCGGCATGATTTAATGTCTGTTTGTAGTGAAGGAAAAAGAGATGTTTTATTTTAACTCCATTATTTTAGAAACTATTTGTTTTATTAATTCGTTTACAATAAAGCTTATTTATATACAGTGTTGGGAGTAACGGCGTTAAAACTAACGCCGTTACTTTTTTTCAGTAACGAGTAATCTAACTAATTACTATGAATGTAACTATAACGCCGTTACCATTTCCGACACCCCGTTACTGCACGTTACTTTAGCAGCTCTATGAACTTTTTTTTTTTTATTTCGCTTTGCCCTGGTTAACCCCTCCTCTGTCCGGTGAACTTGAGCTTCTGGCCGCTGTGCCTAGGTTTACGTGGTTTGGCGTGGTGAAGTGAGGCACAATTGTGACGATTTGCTGCTCTAATTAATTCAGTGATTGCCGTGGACAGCCCAAGTTCCGAATTAAGGACGTTAAGCTCTTTTTAGCTGCTCCGGTTTTTGTGGTGCTGCTGCTTTCTATTTTAGAGCTTAGATTCTCTGCCCGAATCCCACCTGACCTGAGGACCGACCCGAAATCAGGCTCCTATTTTTATTTTATATAAAGCTCTGGTGTGATAATCACAATGTTGCTAAGTAACCAATTATTATTGTTCACTAAAGCGAACGAAATAGCGAAAACTGAAAGTGAAAAAACATTTGTGTTAACTGAATCTAATAAAAACGGTAATTAAAAGGAAAAACATAACTATCTCGAACTGTATTTTGTGTTTATAAAACTAACTAAAACGAACTGAAATTACTGATAGAATACCCTCATTTTTGTGTTTAATTTATTTATAAGCGCTGTTGTACAGCGGAGTTGTACAGCGGGAGTTGTTGTGCCGAGCGCGCGGCACTCGTGGTCCGTTAGTTCTTGTGTAAAGCGCTCGCGCTAGCAAGCCCACCCTAAAATGAACAGAAAAAATAAAAACAAAATAAAATTAAACTATAATAAAAATGAAAACTGTAATCACGTAGCTCTGGGCGCACGTGAACGCCTCCGCGTTTGACTTGCAGCATTGTGTGTAGCTGTTCTTAAAAATCATTTAAATTAAATAATAGTTCTATGCTTCTATGTTACAGTGTTAATTAACATAATTCTGATTATATTTCGCTCATTCAATCAGCCCGAAAACAGCCAGTTTATGGGGCGGATCGGGTCGGGCTCATAATGACAGTTTATGGTTCGGGCTTGGGCAGAATGTGCACGGGCTCCGGCTGGGTCGGATTTTTTGGGCACGATCTAAGCTCTATTCTCTTTTGGTGAAGCTGTTATATTAATACCATTTTAACGGGCATTAAATTGTTGTTTTTGTCCATTATTTTGTTTTATATATACATATTTCTTTTGAGTGTGGCTTGGTTTGTTAAATTTCATCCCCAGACGCGTTTTTCCGCTTTTTTCAGTATTACAAGTTTTAGTAATTTTCTTTGGTTGTGTGGAGAATTTCGTTTTATTTTTTTGAAATTCGTTAGATTATATTTTTGTCAACATTTTGGGTTTATTTTCGTTTGTTATTTTTTGTTATTTTTCTAATAATAATAGTAAATGCATAATTGATTTCCTTTTTTTGACGGGCGAATAATAAAAAGTAACACGATAGTTACTTTTACTGGTAACTAATTACTTTTATAGTGGAGTAACTCCGTTAGTAACTCAGTTACTTTTTTGGAGAAGTAACACTATAACTAATTAATTTTTCAAAGTAACGTGCCCAACACTGTTTATATATAAGGAGAAGTACAGTCCTCTAATAATCCTGACTAACCAGTAATTATTATTTCAGCGCAGCTGATGCTGCAAATATCCTTAAACAGTTTTAGTCCTGCCCTTTTTCATTTCGTCTAAAAATAATTTAAATACTGAAAATATCAAGTGTTAATTTGATTTTATTTACTTAGATTTTCGTTTCTGAAGAAGAGACATCAGTTATTTTATACTAGAGCTTATAGATAGGGCTTGCCTTGCATAGTCAGGGCGCATTCCAAATGCACTCCTGCCATCAACTCTAAGCATAGTTTCGTTTGGAGAGAAATGCTACAACATGCAGTTGAAATTCTATTCTTTTTCAGTAAATGAAGCAACATCACAGATTACTAATCATGAGAGAAAATATAGACTTTGGGACACTGGATTGTAAAAATGGATGCCTTACCCGTTGAAAGTCTTGCTCACTCTTGAAACCTTGCGCTGCGTTCCAAGTAGCTGCCTGCAGATGTGCCGGATTAAAATCGGCGCGGCCAAATAAGAAAATCGGCCGATGCCGATTGATAAAAAAATAACAAAAATCGGCCGATTAAATCGGCTGGCCGATCGATCGGTCGGCCTCTAGTTGGCACGGATAGGGGCCCACTGACATTAAGAATGTACAGGGCCCAGAATTTTCTGCTACGCCCCTGCTTGTTATCTATATTTTTGATCTCCTGGTTTTGACTCTCTGGTTTGTTATTCTCGATTCTAATTTTCCTTCTCCCTATTGTTGGAACTCTGTGTATTACCTGGACTGTTACCGTTTCTGATTGTTTGGATTATCCTCTCTTGTTTGCCTCCCCGTGCATGAACTTTGGACTGTCCCTCACTCTGGTTAGTGCTTTTCCTCTCTGGTTGTTGTTTGCTCCGCTGACCTTATATTTCAGTCTGACTACCCTGTTGTTATTATTGATATCTGCTCTATTTAATAAAATATTCTTTATACTGCATCTGCGCTTGTCTGAGTATATCTGATCATTACACATACTTCACCTCTAATCCTCATTATACTGTTCCAAATGCAGGACCAATAGACTACACAGAATTGTTGGTTTTCTCCACAATTGTGTTCCATAGTTTTTCTGAAGCCTTTTTTTTAAAAGAAGTTACTGAGGCCCTACTAAACAGCAGAATATTAAGAAGAAGTCTTCAAGAATTTAAAACACAGCTGGTATCAACATAATATTATAAGTCTAACTGATTAATTGATTGACTGATTGATTGTTTGATTGATTAATTGATTGGTTTGTTTAGTCAAGCCCAAATATGTGGTTCATTTTAATATTAAATAACAGTAGTATAAACAAGTGTGTTAAACCAGATAGATTGTTGTAGACATTTTAACTCCATCCAAAAGCACAAGTATTGTTTACACATCAAATAATCAATTATAGGCTGAACAAACAAAAAAACTGTATAAGTGCAATGTATAGTAACAACCTTAAAGATCCAGAAATATTAGTGATTTTATTAGTAACATATAAAGATATTTAATTACAATACAAATACAAATTCAGTAATAAATATATCTACTGTATATAAGTCATATTGTCTGAAGGTATAAAAAG
Organism: Astyanax mexicanus; assembly: GCF_023375975.1. Lineage (NCBI taxonomy): Eukaryota > Metazoa > Chordata > Actinopteri > Characiformes > Acestrorhamphidae > Astyanax > Astyanax mexicanus. The sequence goes on along the minus strand of NC_064419.1, from coordinate 50,486,588 downwards.
TTTTTACCTGTTCTCTGTGGAGCAGTTTTTACACGGCCAGTTTTTTTGTGTTTCACATAAACAGCAACTGAAAACTACAGGAACCTTATCTCCCAACCCCCACCCTGCTGAATTATTATCTAGCCTCAGAGGAACTTAAAGTCCAAGTGACAGGTGACAACCGCAAACACAGAGCGCCTTCAGGTCTATTTTCAGCATCAAATCTGCATTAATAATGGAAACTATCTACATTCCCCCTATGAGTCACTCCTTTACCCGAGAAGAGAAAATATTTCAGATCCTGCTGCTCAGTGGTGGGTAATGGAACAGAGACGGGGATTTCCTGAACTGTCAGGAGTCTGTCTGTAGGTTTTAATACTCAGAGTAAAACTCTTTAAAACACAAAAAGTGATTTAGAGTAAACCACAGACAAAAACTAAGTAGCAGGATCAGTGTTTTTATTCATTTTACTCTCAAAAAATATCCACTGTCCTAAAAATCCACCCCTCTGAAATGGTTCACTCCAAAACCAGTTGGAACTTGATCTGCTGGATATCTGCCCAAGGGTAGGGTGAGTTATGTTGAACAAGTAAACAATGACAAGTACAGACAAGCAGAACAAAAACTCTACAGACTGCTTCTCTGTGAAAAACTTGAACTTTAAAAACTCGTACAGAGGCTTCTCTATGGAGAATTCAGAAATAAGTATTTGAGTCTGCAGTTTGTACTCTGTATTTAACAATTTAGCAAAAGTTTAACTGTATTTAAACACCACAAAACCCCCTAACCATTTCTTTTACTTTTACTTCTGTAATTTCTGCTCTTTCTGTATCAGTTCTATCAGTATCTTTTTATTTTCAAATATAAAGACGGGCTGAACGTGAGGTAGTGAAGATAATATACAGAGATCAGTATAGAGCCCTGCAGCACCGTGTGTGTGTGAGTGTGTGTGTGTTTGTGTGTGTGTGTGAGTGTTTGTGTGTGAGTGTTTGTGTGTGAGTGTGTGTGTGTGTGTGTGTGTGTGTATGTGTGTTTGTGTGTTGTGTGTGTGTGTGTGTGTGTGTGAGTGTGTGTTACCTTGTTGTGTTCTGAAGTCAGATCCATGTAAAAAAGTGTATATTCCGTGTGGTAAGCAGCAGTACGGATATGAAGAGAAGCTGGATGTTTTGAATCTTTCTCAACAGTTTCTCAACTCTTTCCTGCATAACAGCTTCAGATGTTTTACATTTTTTTAAAGAACGTCCTGTTTGATCCTCCCACAGTTCAACCTCTGAGACTGTTTGACAAGATTTAACATTAACCCTTTCAGACACTGCGTCAATTACAATATTCATCATGTAGTTTATTTTTTCAATTGTTTTGTTGCACAGATTAGAACACTAGTTGAGATCTGATGTGCACAAGAAAAGATGTTAAACCACCCAATGATACAGTAACTTAGCTCCGCCCAAAATCAAGTCAAGACATTAGGGTTCAACCATAGACTGTATATAGCTGGACAGAGCATAGTCTCTTAAAATGAAGCCACCACAGGTCGGGCGCCCCCTGCTGTTCGGTTGCAGAAAGCTGTGTAACTCCACCCATCCCCATAGGTTTCAATGATAAAACAGAACAACTTTCAATCCCGTTTTTTTCTAATATACTGTAATTCTACCTCCATTATTTAAATGCAACAGCTAGTGTAACCTCTGCTTATATTGTCAAATTTTTATATCCCCACAGAACTCGGCTCTATTCAAAAAAGGTGTGGTTATGGTAAAAGGGCTGCTTATGGGCGGGACCAATAACAGACCGTCAGCTCCGCTCCGCCCCGCTCTGCAGTCTGTGACCGCGAGGCAGCCCTCAGGGGCGGGGTTATTTAAATGAGTAGGCGGTCTCTCCACAGCCTTTCTCCCTCCTCTGGTCTCTACTGCGCAGACTCTGGTCTCTGAATCGCCAAAATGGCGGAAGATTTTGGCTTCATTTTCATTGAATGAATGGGAACGGCGACACAGCGTCTGTGATGTTGTCAATAGGCCTGACACATCACCAGCACTTCTTTATACATCATGTTGATTATTGTTTGTAACCTGTAAATACTCACCTCATATCTTTCCTCAGTGGTCTTCCAGCTCTCTCAGGGGTGATCGAAGGGCCCTCGATTCACTTGTGGGGAGGGGGGTTTGGACTACGGCTCCGTAAAACCTGTGGGGGAAATGTGATTAATAAACTGTTGTAGAGATACTTACCGGTAATATTATTTTGGTTATGTAGTGACGTCTGTAAATAACTGGATCCAGTAATGTATAGATTATTGTTGGTTTGTGTATGTTTGTATATTTTAGACACCCCTATTAATGGTGGCAGCCAATTGCTCGGTGGGAGGGGCTATGGCCTTAAAAGGGGAGGCGTGTCTAAACAAGGGAGGTTTGGTTGGTTTTTTTTTGGTTTGGGTTCCTCGTGGCAGGGGGAAATGGGGCTGATAGAGGGAGATCGGGTTTTTATGCAGCAAGCCAGCTGTAGCCCTTTACTGGCTGATGTTTAGTCAGATAGCCCTCATCATTTTTTTTAAACTTATTACATTTCTTTCTTTTTGTACAGTTTTTCTTTGGTTGTTTTGCTGCGTGCTGAAAACGAAAAATAAAAATCACTGGGACTTATCACTTACCTTTGATGTGTTCGTCTCTCTCTGGTTGGAGAAGCCCGCCTTTCAGTCCTTACACTCATCCCCACGTAAACCCAACACCAGCTTCACTCACAGCGTCCATCTTTATATACAGTCTATGGGTTCAACCTTTAGTTCAACCCTTTAGTTCAACATTAGTTCAACCCTTCAGTCACAAGATGTTTTAAATGTGTTTACATAAACATTTGTATAATTAATTATAGGATTTAGTTTTTGGTTAAATCTTTTAGTCCCTGGTTGTTGGGTGATTTTATTTTAGTGCTGAATGTCATGGTTTTATTTTCTGTTTGTTATTTAAAGTCTTGTATCTTCCTGAAGTTTTTTTTTTTGCTGTTTACAGACGGATTAAAATATTTTTTTCATACATCCTGAAATGAATGATGGTGTTGTTTACCACCTGTGAAAATGTGTAATCAGTATTAAATGTAGGATTTCAGCTAATCATGCATAATAATTACATCTGATCCAAAACCTTACTGTGATTAAGAGAGTAAGAGAGTTTTTCTTAATATTTGACCTAAACTGTGTGTGTTGGAGGGGGGTCAAAAGGACAGATAAGCTGACACATGTGATGCAGTCAGCGCCTGAGCAGCAGAGATATGGCCGGTTATTAAGCACCCCTGTAGATAGGACACAGTGGTACTCAAAAAAAAGTGATAGAGTAATCAACCGTTTTATTAACTGGTTAAAACCAGTTTTTGAGGAACTGTTTTACTGACATTTACACAATAAAACTACGTGGGGTTTTGAGTGTTATAAAGTCTTTGTCATGGATGCAGCAGGGAAGGACGCGGAGAGCAGAAGCAACCGCAATATTTATCAAAACAGAAAACAAACAAACAATAAACCAAAAAAAACAGGTACACTGATACAAACAGGAACATAAACGAAACCAGAACAGACGTAAAACACAAGGACCGACAAACTAACACTAAACACACAGGGGCTTAAATACACACACAAGGCGGGAAAGGAAACAAGTAACACCTGGGACTGGTAATGAGGGGGCGGGGCTACAAATGAACACAGGGGAAAACAGTTAAGGTACAGACATGAAGGAACACAGGACCACGTGGAAAATGACAGGCAAACAAACACAGAGAAACAGGAGCACAGGAGGGAAACGACAGGGAAACAGGGCAAGGACGTGACAGTCTTGTAACTGTAATGATTGCTGAACCTCTTAAAGGAGAACTCTGGTGTAAAATGTACTTTAGTTGTAGTAAAACATGATAAAAGTTCTTATCTTTGATGAATAGCACACCTCCGTTCTCCCACAGCGTTCAGAGATCCAGAAATTTTAACAGTTTATCCAACAAACACCCTTCAGACTGGGAGATACGGAGCATAATTCCGGCTCTTTCTAGGGAGCCGGTTCTTCTGGCTCGGCTCAGTATGATGATCCGACTCTTTCGGCTCCCAAGTGGCTCCTTAGATTTTTTTTTTGATTGCTTAAATCAATTTATTATCAAATTATGTTTAAATTTAATTACTAGTGTGAAAACCTACAGTATATGAAATATGTATTATTTATATGGCTTTATTTATACAAAAATAAATTATGAAAATAAAAACAAAGGCTCATCTCCAGTAGACAAACAAGTCCAACATCCAAAAGTCTCACCAAGCATCCAAGTGATGTTTTTTGTGAACTTTAGGAAAGTTAGGTAGGTAGATTAAACGGAATGCTCCTTTTATCAATCGGAATGTGAATCAGTATCACATGTTAATGTTCTATTGTATCTAAACTCTGAACCTTAGTGATATAATGTTCTTACTTGACTTCAAAAGCAGAATTTGATATCTTCTTACTGGATTTTACTGCACTTTTGAAATCCTTTAGAAAAACTAAGAATAAGAAATGCCTAAAAACTGTAAGAATTTATGATGAGCTTTCACTGGCCTCGTGTTAATATTAATATTTTTATATATTGTTTTCTTCCTTAATGTATGTTTTATTATGTTTTCTATTGTGGTTTATATGTATCATCTTGGAATAAATATATATAAAAAGTTAATTATATTTGATATTTAATCATCACTTTAAATGAAGCTGTTTGTTTACAAATAAAAAGTTATGTAAGAACTAAAAATTGTAAAGGAGAATCTCTTTTATATATGAAGAATATTGAGATTGTTTAATAGTCAGGGTCATGTGAATACAGTCATTTGACTCATGATTGATTCCATGAGCGACATTAAAACGAGGAAGAGAAAGACGAGTTTGATGTTCCACATGATCTGTGTGGGGTTTTTTTTCTCATGTTCCAGCATGCTGTGTCCGAATCAGCTGTCTGGTGCTGGTGAACTGTGTGTGAACTTGTGGAGGGCTGATGTCACATTTGGTTTAAAAGTGTTTCTAAAGAGCCTCTAGAGTGTCGTAAAATGAGGAAAAGTGCCCTATCGGCTGCACATCTTGTTTAAAAAAGTAATTAAGTGCCACTAAAGAGCCTCTTCCTGTAATAAACGATGATGATGTTACACTAAATCAATACATTTTCATAATGTGGTTTAATGAACGCCATCTACTGGAGCCCTTCTGCCCTTCCTGTAGACAATAATCAAAGAAAAGGGTCAGAATACCGGATAAACACTAGAAATGAACTGCTCAGAGCTTAGAGTTCAATAGAAGAGTTTGTAAAGAGTCTCTTGGCTGGGATAGAGCATATTAATATCACTCAGGTGAGCAGGGTGGGGACAGAACAGCTCCAGCTCTGGGATGTTGGTGGATCTCCTACATTATCTGCATCACTTCAGCTCCGCCCACAACATCTCCATTAAATTAAAATCAGGGGCTTTTTTATTTTAGTGATCTGTAGACCAGCCCCTATGGGCGGTTGTTCCAACCAAAAATAAAAATGAATTAAAAAGGCAAAAAAATAATAATTCCACAAAAAAAAGACAAGATTTATAAATAAATTAAATTATTTTATTCAGGTACGGATAATCTGTGAAAGAAAAAAAAGATATTTATCTTTTAATATTTATTAAATTACAGCTATTTCAGGAGCAAATAAAAAAGTAAAAAGCTTAACAGAAAAGGGAAAACTCACTTTACTTTGGCCTTTTCTTCTTCCTAACCAACTGCATAATACTGTAAATGTCAAAATTAAAATACAACATGTACTTAACTTTTTCTACCTTTATCATTACAACCACCTTAAAACTACTGTTCAAATATTGTCCAATATATATATATATATATATATACAATATATGCTGTGTTTTAGCTTAGCCTAGCTTTGCTAATATTGTTATATTTAATGTTCACCACCGCGCAGCAGCATCATGCACTTCTACAATGTATTTTACTATGGAAAAAACACATGAGCACTTTGAGAAATAAGGGTATGTTTCTGTAAAGGATAAATTTAACTTTGGAATATAAGAATAAGGGAATAATAATTATGTAAATAGATACATTCATATGAATATAGATGCCTATATTAATATTATAAAAAGTGTATATTGATTCTATGTATTCTGTAAAGTTGTAAAGTTGAACATATAGGGACCGGCTGCAGACTGGTTGGCTGGTTAGCTGAAGATATATTGAGCTGATTAGGCGTGATCGCTGGATTCCATGCAGAATGAATAAAAGGCCCATCATCCAATAGTGGGTGTTGATTCCTTTGTGGGGACGGAACGCAGAGATCACATGAGTAGAACACTGTGAGAAAGCTGGAGAGAAATGAGGAACTGAGTAAGAAAATACACAAAAATTTTCAGTGTTGATTCACTGGATTTTTCAGTCCTGACGCTGTCAATCTGCCTGCTCTCGACTTTTTGAACTACTCAAAACTCCAATTCCCAGCATGCACTCTCACCGGATTTCCTAACTCTCCTGATCACGTGACGCTACGGCATTCCCACTCCCCCGGTAACTGATTGTTTTCACCTGGCCTGTCTAGTATAAATACCCCTCAGTTTGCTCTGTTCCCTACTGAATATTGAAATTATTTTTTATTATTATTATTATTAGCTCTTCTACTACGAGTTTCCTTTTTCAATTATCTTTTTGTTACCGATTTGTTTTTGTTTCCGTCTCTTGATTTTTGCCTTGACCTCTCTATTGTTTATTTCCATTGTCTCCTCTTTTTCCTTAGCCCTCTCTTTGCTACATTTACCATGTATGACCATGTTTTTGCCTGATTACACTCTGGTATGTTGTTTATTTTTGGTGCCAGACTGCTACTGACCCTGCCTGTCCTTTACTACTCTTGTAAGTCTAACCCCTTTATTAATAAACTGTGTGTTTGGTATCTGATCTGTGAGCGTCTGTCCTTGGTCTGGCCGGGGTGACAGGAGTTCCAGTACTGGGTGGAGGAACCAACACAGCACAACACTGAACAAACAGTACTCTACTCAGTGACTCTATTTAAAGAGCAAATACCTAAAATGCACCAACTGTATGACATGGGGCCTGTACATTCTAGCGAAGGGGGTGGCTAGAACTAAAAACAAAAAAGGTTTGTGCCTCACTGACAAAACAGTTTAGACGGCACCATTTACTACTGAAAGACACATTATCAACATTTCTTCATTTAGAAGTAAAAAAACATCATCATCATCATTTTACACTGCAAAAAGGGCATCTGAGTGGGTGCATCGTTTACCTAGAATAATAATAATCTGTTTACCTGTGGGCTTTGATTTGAGGTGGAAGATAAATTAAAAAAAGAACATATACACAATAGTTAAAAAAACTACAAGGAGGGCAGCTTATAAGGCTCTTTCTCTTTTTTCTACTCTAGAAAACAATATTTTTTTTAACCATAAAGTAACCAGCAGCTTCGTGGCAACAAGGCAAGCAAACCAATGACACTGTTATCAAAATCCCCCTCAAGGGGGCGCTCCAGCCAGGTTCATCATTTCTGCAGCCGAAAAGGAACTTCATAAGCGGAGTTATGCTTCAAAAAGCCAGAAAGGACAAAACAAGACAGAGCTAAATGATCATTAACATTGAATAAATTAGGCCTGAATGAAATTTAGCAGCGAGTAGTACGCTAACGACAACATATATGATTATGTCTATTTTGCTTGAGGCCGCCAAAATGCCTTCAAACGGCTCTGGGAACCAGGAGGGAGCATGTGCCAAAAAATCTTTTAATAAAAAGTTATTTTTATTCTACAAAAAACTAAACTGCATGTTGTAAATACTACAATACTGAACTCACTGTTTTTATTTATTTATTTTTATACTTTATTACTGTGAAGGCATCACCTGAGATCCAGTCTTTAGCTCTTTGTAATGTAGAAAACACTGTTTTACATTAAGAAATGTGTCATGGTCTAGTACTGTTTTGTGTCTCTGCCTCTGTCTTCTGTGCTCGCCTGTGTTTATTTGTAGCTCCACCCCCTTTTTTACCCAGTCCCAGGGATTTCCTGTTTCCTGTCCCCTTTAATATGTGTATTTAAGCAATAGAACAGGAGAGGGAGTGTGTTATCACGAATAACATCACGGCTGTGATTCGGTCGCAGGCACATGCCGAAGGCGAGTACTGTAGATAATCACAATAATAATAATCACGCTTCTCACATCAAATCATCTGAATTATTCTGTTCACATCTAACCTGTTTAATTATTCAGAACTGTTGAAAAACATTTGGGATTTCTCTATTAATGCACTGTAGCTATACAATAGCAGGCAGCAGCTTATCTGTGCTTGAAAACAGTTTTACCTGGACTGATTCCTCCAGGTGTCTCGGCCTCCATCACCTCACCTGACGCCGTCTCCATGTATAAATATTTTATCCACAAGAGGATATGGAGATTCTCCACTGTTTAAATAAACAATGAACAAAAAACACACTCAAATATTCACAAATCACTGATTCAACTCAATTTTATACACAGTACCAGTAAGTAAAATTTTGTTTCATTATAATTTTACAGTTCCAGTTTCTCACCTGTTTTTCATTAGCATCGGTGTGATTGTGGTGGGAGACGGCTTTAAATTAAAAACACAGAACAGCAGATTAAATAAAATAAATCAGAGAACGGCATGTTTTACATTAAAACAAGATATTTATACAAAATAAACACCAGCACTTACAGGTTCCCCCACTTCTAATTCTTCACCTCCTTTTTCTGCTGACCATGAAGCACGAGCTGAATCATTAATAATACAATATATATAAATATAATGTACATTATTAATACAGTACAAAACAATAATCAGTTAACACAATAATACAATACAATACAATAATACATTATTGATACAATATATATGTATATAAAGGTACATTAATAAACTCTTACCTGTATTTTGGACAGTCTTATTTTTAATTCTGAAAAACATAACTCCAGTCACTGCTGCTGCTACTACTACTAGAGCCACAACAATAAGACCAGCAGTAACTCCAGCGATCAGAGCAGGAGAGGATTTATTCCCACATTCAGCATCAGAGGAATTAGATCCAGGTTTTATTACAGTCAGTCCCTGATCTTCACACCTATCAGAGAGAAATTAAACAGATGATATGATGAGTTAATGCAGGGTAACACTGCCCTGTGTGTCTAATGCAGACAAATCTCCAATATTGTAATAAAATCAGGTGAGATTTGCTAGAGTTACAGTGCTCTCCTTTTCTTTATAATTCAGTGTAAAGCATGCTGCAATCATCGCTATCTTACACCCCACCAACAGTCTCTAGTAGGCAGCATCTTGCACTAAAATACATCACGTTAAATTTAAATGTTAACTATTTATCACCTGTTCCCTCACTTTCCACCACTAAACCCCTCCCTCACTGCTGTCCTCCATTTCCCTGTAGAATTCACTGATTCAAACTCTATCCTATTGATATTCAGTATATGAGTACATACTGTGAGTGAGTCTGGCAGGTGTGTAGAGATCCGTTAGAGAAAGTTCCTTCTGCACATCCAGAACATACAGTATCTCTATCTGCTGTTCCTGTAACACACAAGTTCAGCTCTGTTACAATCAGTAACACAACACCTCCTGCAGTCTGGAAATAAACCACTGCAGATCATGGAAAGACCTTCTGCCCTACAGTTAGCGTTATACTTCCAGGAATCCATTTTCTTTGTTGACCTGTTGAACTGTTTGTGGGCTTTCTTGTGTACAGACTTTAGAAGAGGCTACCTTCTGGTTTGACAGCCATGCAGATCAATTTGATGTAGTGTGCGGCGTATGGTCTGAGCACTGACAGGCTGACCCCCCCCCCCCAACCCCCCCCCCCCCCCCCCCCCACCTCTTTAATCTCTTGGCCGCTGTGCTGCAGCTCAGTTTCTGGGTGTAGCCTTGGCCATTTTCTTGTAGCTTAACAATTCAGCTTTTAATATCCGCAGAGAGTTCTTTGCAATGAGGTGCCAGGTTGGAACTTTCGCTGATCAGTATGAGAGAGTGTGAGAGCTGTACTACAAACTTGAACACACCTGCTCCCTATGCACACCTGAGACCTAGTAACACTAACGAGTCACATGATGTTATTGAGGAAAAATGACAAGCAGTGCTCAATTTGGACATTTAGTGGTGCATCCATGACCAGAAGCTCCGCCCACTTCTCTACTACAATACAGAGTTACTATATTCACTAATACCACTTTACTACAACTTTACTACTGTACACAACACAAGCCTTATGTTCACCATGACCAGAAGAAGCTCCGCCCACTTCTCTACTACAATACAGAGTTACTATATTCACTAATACCACTTTACTACAACTTTACTACTGTACACAACACAAGCCTTATGATCACCATGACCAGAAGCTCCGCCCCATTGTAATATAGAATATAAAAGTGAAATATATTAGTAGGAAAGTGTGTAACACAGATGCATGCTGACCTGTTTGCTGTATGTATTCTCCAGGGCTACATTTGCTGTGTTCTGTAGCTTGTATGCAGCCTCCTGATCTGTGATCAATACAGTAGAATCCCTCCAGTGGTTCACACACTGCATCAGACTGTCGAGTGCAGACTGTCTTTACTCTCAAACTCTTACCTGAAAAAATAAACAACAGAGTGTGTGTTTAAATACACTTCAGCAGAGTCTGTCTTTAATCCAATCAACACGTTCACATGAACCTGGGTATTCAGATAATAAGAGTTTACATTAGTTCCAGGTCTGAGATATTCCAGAATACTCCAGTTAAGATTATATAAACGCACTGAAAAATCTGATTACTGACGTCAAATACATTAGCTCTCTTCACTAGTGGTCATAATCAGATTTTTACACCTTACTTCGATCTAAGAAATCAAGAGTATAATGTTTACATGAACCCTTGAATAATCAGATAAATAAACCGTAGTAATCTGATTATACATGTTCACATTGTTTGAAATATGCTTTAAAATTTTTACTATAACCAATAACTTTACTATAATTAATACTAATCAAGTTAATGAAGTATAACAAATGCATTATGAATAAAGGTCTGATACTATGGTATCATGGCATCATGACTTGACATAAAGCCCCACTGACCGAGAGGCCAGCTAAAGGGAAGGTGTTGAAATGTTAAGGGCAGAGTGGAGGAAGGCAGCTGAGACACTCACTGAGTTCTGTAAAATACTTCTCTGTTTTAAAGATCCTGTGACACAGAAGAGGCTTATTTCTTAACATATCACAAAAAAACTAAATAAACTGATATAAAAAATAAACACTGAGACTTAAAAACCAAAGACTATTAAACAAATGACTAAACCAGGTCTTAACAAACAAAGAATCAAACAGTCTGCACAGATCTGATTGGTAGAGGAGAGCGTTTGGTGATCTTACAGCACACGTGATTGGTCTGTGAGTTTACTGCGCAGCAAATCACGTACACCGCAAAGACAAGAAAAATTCTGCCGCTTTAAATGAACACGGTCAGAATTAAATCCTTCTCTGTAGTTAATCGGTTTGGGTCCACATTGGACAATGTCTGACCCCTGATGTAGACAAAACACAGATAAACATCTAGACAGGGTTGAACAGGACAGCCTCAAACAAAAAGCACGACAGAGAACAAAGGAGCACATGGGGTATTTATTCACAGGCACACACAAGGGACACCTGTGGAATTAACAAGGGGGCGGGGTTACAAATGAGACAGGAGGGATTACAGATGACAGGGCGGGGCTAAGGGGGAGACAGGACAATAACACAGACCAGAAGAAAACTAAACAGACTGAAACACAGGTCAGAAACAGAAAAGGAAACACACTAGACATACAAAGACTAAAGGTGTGTCAGGTCCGTTACTTGCAAGCTTTTTAAACTTTTTTAAACTTTTAAGCAAATTGTACGTTTAAGACAGAAATGTACTGAGAGAGACTAATTCTGATCAAGAGCAGCCAGAAGCAGTTTTTGGGGAACTGTTTAGGGTTAGCCTCCCTAAACTCCTCCGGGAGCTTGAGGTGGGGTTTGTCTATAAATGCTATAAATGTCTATTAAATAATCTTTAAACTTCTTCTCTTGAGCTCCTTGTGAGTGGAAGTCGTTTCCAGAGCTTTGTTTTAATAAATTGTTATTTTGCTGATAATCAATTATCCTGTCTCTCTAGAACTTCTCTCTACTTCGGGCTTCCATCAAAAGAATCCAGGGGAACGCACTGGAGACGGCGCAAAGGGCAGTGCGGTTTTCCCAACAACATAATTCCTATTTATAAAATCACAGTTCACCCAGAAATCCATATAAATTTATAACAGAAAAAAAAATATATATATATATTATGAATGCAGAACAGACTTACCGGGATCACAGAGTGTACAGGGCAGGCAGGAGAGGAGGCCGTTGGGTTGGGAGGTGTAAGATGAATTAGAACATGGAACACAGGTGGTGCTGGTGAACTCAGTGCAGTGTTTATACACCCGGATTCCTACAGAAATAACAGGTCAGGTCTCAGCTGACAGAATGTAGTTTCATTTAACACACTGTATATATATATGTATATATACATATACATATATATGTATATATATACTATATCCCTGTACTAAATAAGTATCAAGTTGGACTTACCCGGTGCACACATGGGGCAGCATTCTCCATTTACCTCATATTCAGCTCGAGCACAAGCAGAGTAACAGAGTTTAAAGTTCAGGGTGTTAATAGCAACGCTAACAAAAAAAACATCCAAACTGCTGATCATTTTAAAAGTGATCGCTTGGTTTCTGATCCAACCATTGGGATTCTTCAGCGATAAGAAACGTTTCTCCTGAACACTTCATCTGTCCAAGCCTTCTGTCAGATCATCTGCTTTAGATCATCTGCTTTAGATCATCTGTTTTAGATCATCTGTTTTAGATCATCTGTTTTAGATCATCTGTTTTAGATCATCTGCTTTAGATCATCTGCTTTAGATCATCTTCCAACACAGTTAACAGGTTTATTTTCCTTTGAAGGCTCTTCTGCATTTCATTATTGAACCCCCTTCAAAACCAGAGACGTGGAAGATGTCCTGAAGAAGATCATTTTCTTCTCTGTACACACAGCTGTTAGAAGTCTCAAATCCTTGAAGAATAACCTAAAAAAAAAGAGAAAATGTCTTAGAAAAGCTAAATCACTCAAAATTAAATGTGGAGTTTTAGTGCTTTAATAATATTCTGGGGTATTCATACACTCGTACATGAATCAGAATTAGAGCAGATTTTTAACATCAGATTTTTATCCACAGCTCCACTGCACTAAACTGCTTTGTAAAGAAAACCTTGCTGCAGTTACCAACAGCATTATGAACAATAATAATAATAATAATAATGTCTACAGGGCAAACTTGCCATAAGATCAGTTCCACAGCTAAAAACTACACTCTGATACAGAAGTCTGCTTACAGTTTCTCTATTTCTCCGCTGTGATCATAATAGATATCAGATATTAGATATCAGTGGAGTTAATGCACTTAAATAAAAGTGAAAGCTCCAAAGTTTGGAGCACAGTAGTGGACATCTGAAATCAGAAGCACTTTAACTGAAAGAAGAAGCAGTAGTCAAACTTCCAGTTCCATTTTATAATAAATCACACGTTTAAACAAATCCAGCCAACAGGAACAACATGTTTATTTAATAGTGTAATTATCCAAGATTCACAAGATATAAACCACTCAACTGGCTAGCTGGAGTTAGACTACTATTTTGTAAATACCCATCAATGGCAGCTCAGACTGTCACGCAAGGCAATTGAGGGAATGCAGATAATTATTTACTAAACAAGAAAAACAAAAGCAAAACAGAAAGGAAAACACACAAAAAAACTCAAATAAACAAGCCTAAAAAAGAATTACAATTACAAGACCAAACAAAACTAGACTATGAAAACTAGACTAAATAAGTAAGACTAAGAAAACAAAACACAACAACAGCAACAGCAAAATTCCAAAACACAGAACATACAAAAATACAAAACACACAAACCAGACATAGAGCAAACAAGGCAAACAAAATACAAAATACTGATAAAGAACACTGAAATAAAGAGGCTTATAATCACGCTGAGGGTGAGGAACACCTGGGACTGGTAACAAGGGGGTGGGAACACTAATGACAGGGCGGGGCAATAACAAAACAGGGCCATGTAGTAGTGGAGCACATGGGGAGGAAAACAAAACAGAACAGAGGACACAAAGAGAAGGGAGCGAAAAAATGGAAAAACCCAAGCTAGACACGAGCTAAGGTGTGAAGCAGAAACATTGTAGGATTGCTATTATCTCAGGACAGCGTCACTCTGAACGAAACTCTATAAATAACAGTTCAACTTACACGGCAAGAAGAAAAAGACTCAAACTAAACCAATACACTAAAATAACAACATGAGCGCCAATGATAAACCCAAACAATTCCATTACCAGTGTGGAGAAAAATGTGTCACAAATAACACATTAACCTAACAAAGCAATACAACATATTACAATTAAATACTGTATAATCACATTACTCTTATACACTTTATGTATTACATATACTCACACATATACACATTAGTTTTAAACTCAGCTTATTGTAGTTTTAAGCTAAAACTTTTCTCCATCTGTGTTCTGTTTCTTAAGGTAACGCCCTAAATCAGCTGACCGTGCACTCAGTCATGTAATTTATGATATGAAAAGCAAATAAGAATTAGTTTTATGCAAAAGCATGGAATGATGTGTGATGTGATGTGTAAGCACATTTTATCTGCTGCAAACACAGCACGCAATTTGCTGAAGCCTTTAATCAGCATGCTAAAATAACATATGTGCAGTAATCAAGCACATCATTATGACCACCCTATGTTTCTATACCCATTATCCTTGTTTTCAGCTCCACTGAAATATTTCACTCTGTATTTGTATAATCTAATAAACACAACTGTAGTTATGTTTGTGTTTCTCTGTATACTTTATTATTCATATCATACTTTATTATAATACATATAGTCGCTGTCCTATTAAAACCACTGATCTCCATTTTTGTAAATTTTTAGTTTACTAAAAACGGTCTCTTACACTTAATGAACGGACCAATAGAAACTCTTCAAAATGACCTGAAATAAACTCTTTTTACATTGACTTCCATTAAACGTTTACAAGGTTTTTGCTCTCTCATGTACAGTTGCTGTTT
Source organism: Astyanax mexicanus (assembly GCF_023375975.1). Classification (NCBI taxonomy): domain Eukaryota; kingdom Metazoa; phylum Chordata; class Actinopteri; order Characiformes; family Acestrorhamphidae; genus Astyanax; species Astyanax mexicanus. The sequence goes on along the minus strand of NC_064419.1, from coordinate 50,471,391 downwards.
TGTAGATAAGTGTTTTCATTGGACAGCAATGATATATGATTAGTGGGTGTAGAAATAAGAAGGTGGTCATATAGTTATATACAATGCACTAAAAGCGTATATAAGACCCCAGGGTCACCCAAATAAAGGAATAAAGGTAACACCTGTAGAAAGAAAGAAGCTACATTAGTCAAGAAAGTCTCACTGCTTTCTGCTATAGAGTCGCCATCATTTACACAAACACTGTGTACCTCCACCGGACCAGAAAACATTTGCAAGCTATTTCGAGCCACTATGATAACATTATATTTTTAACTCTGAGCTAAAAATGACCAAATGCAAATCACACGCACTGTGTCCAAATATTTATGGAAAGCCTTTTTAATTAATGCATTCAGCTACATTAAGGTGCCTGGCTGTAAAAGCTTATAGGTTCTTAAGCAGCCATGCCTTTAACTCTCCTCTCACAGGACACTCCTGATTTTGGTTTTATTTATCTGCTGAAATTCAGTCTTTTCTGGTCTGAAACTAAAAGCAAAAGTGTCTGACTTGGAATTGAAGGGGAATTTCAGCTAACCCTATCATAACACTCGTTTAACTGCAATGTAGCTGAAATGCTTTTTCAACATATGTGAAGAAGCAAATGTAAGAAATTACACTACGATATTATATTTCTATACACAGTATCTTAAAAGTGAGTACATCCCTTACATTTCTGTTAATATTTAATTAAATCTTTTCAGGGGGCAGCACTGAAGATATCACACTTTTATTTATTGTAAAATAGTTAGTGTACAGCTTTGATAACAGATGGCAAACATATATTCAATCATTTTTTTCTAGAGTTTGGAATTGATTTATTTGTGTGTTTTCCCTTTGCCTCCATGTGCTTAGAGGATGTCTCAAGACTGCAAGGGACGTGTGCATGGCTGAAAGTTGAGGATATTGGCCACTGTTTTCTTAATGGTTCTCTACTGTTTTTTTGATGGTCCTTTTATTGTTTTTTTATAGTTTCTGTATTGCTTTCTTTATAATTTCTTTACTGATTGCTTTAGTTTTCTGCAGTTTCTTTGTTTTTTGTTTGTTTTTTTGGTACTTTATTTTTTCCATTGTTTTCTGGTTATGGTTATCTGCATAATTTATTGTAGTAGTTAAGTTTTGTTTGATTTTGTAATTCTTTGGTTATATTTAATTAGTTTATTTTCTTTTTTTTTTCATTGGTTTCAGTAACTTTGGGGGTTTTGTGCTTTTTTTTTTCCCCCCCCAATTAATACTCTGCCACACTTGTGGGTTTCTTTTCATCTAGTGTGTTTTGTTGAACATTATTTTCAATGGGCAAAATAAGTAATTGTATCATAGCAAAGTTATAGTAAATAGAGCTCATTACAAACTGCTTTTGTATTTAGTTATGATAATAATTGTAATTTTTAGTTTCCATTTACAGTTTTGTGCAATGGCAGTGCGTCCAGGTTGTTTAATGCCTATAACTCCCCTAAAACAGATTAATTATATGTAGCCCCTCCCTAAAGGCGCCCAATATAAATTTACGGGGGCCTACACCTCAAATTAATATTGGTTGAGAATAACACAATAAACTTTTAGCTGAATAAGCTAACACTCAAATAATAAATGGTGCCTCCATAACATAAACAGTTCAATATCTAAAAAAAACACAAACACACGTGACTTAGTAGAAATAAAAGTGGAGCTATTTATTTAGCTCTCCGAATGTCTCTGTACTCGTCAAATAAAGTAAAATAAAATAAAATAATCCCAGGTCAGGTCTCAAATAACACAAAACACTCCCCCTTCGAATATATAAATCAAACTTAACACGTTTATCTCTGGGTAATAAACATAAATTCGGCGTAATAAATAAAGAAAAATAAAATAAAATACACAAATAAAACCCTCAGATTAAACAATGAGTATTACACACTCAAACTTAATAACCACACCACCGATAAGAGGTGAAACACCAAATAAACAGTTCAAGCGCTTTGTTTTGTTGGGGCCCAGTACGTTGGTGCACTTAATACTCCACTCGAAAGCGAAAGTGAATCGAATGAGTCAACCGAGTCAGTTGATTCGTTACTCACAGTTCACACAGAGCTCACGGAGATGGCGTCCTCAGTAGCCATAGCCACAGACTCACGGTTCGCGGTGCTCCCGGTCGGAGGGCAGCAGTCCCCAGCACTCACAGCGGGCGAAGACTCAGTCCACGAGCGACGGGAAGATCAGAACACCGTCCGTGTTCTACTCACACACGAGGTCCGGCCGAGCTGCTGCAGACAGGAAACTCAGCAACAGCAGCTCACAGTCCGCGGAGAAGCCCCTTTTCTCCACAGTCCGGCTGAACTGCCCCTTCAGCGGTTCCGCAGTAAACTAAACTGAAACGCTGCGGTTTAGAGCACTATACCGTATAATAGCACTGAAACTTTGCTATAGAGCGGATAAAACAATAAATAAAAGCGCTCCGGAGAGTCTAAACACAACATTTTTCCTCACTTTCTCGCTCCTTCTCCTCCAACACACACACACACCCACAGACAGTCCCACTCTCCCTTCTAGTCCCGCGAAACAGAAAAGGCTCATGGGAAAGTGAGTTCGTTTACAATTACAATGAAAAACAAAGAAAATAATACAAATACAAATACACAAGATATTTTTAAGGGTCCTACATGTAAATAAAAACACGAGAAATAATTACATTGTGTAGGTCAGCGCATGCGCAGTACCTTTGGGAAGCATGTACCGATGGATAGGACAATTCTACAAAACACCATCCGGCCGCCATCTCGGAGGAGTCAATCTCGCGCTCTCAGTGCAGTTATTTACACCGAGGAAGGTGTTTAATACACCTATAATAATAATCACAACTCCACCAGTTTATACCAGATTTACACCCGGTTCGGTTTGTTATGATTCAGGACGCTGTTACACATTACTAATACCCGCTTTCATGCTGAAAGTACAAGTAAACAGTAATAGAGGAACCAGCTGTTATTAAAGTGTAGATAAAATACTCTTACTTTAAAGCTTTTCCTGCTGAAAGTCGGGGTGTGATGATCTGCTAATCCACAGGGTTTAGTCTGAATCTGGTTGAAAAATCTCCAAACTGAAGTTGAGCTTCAGTACAGCAGCACTAACAGAACTGCGTCATAACCAGGAGCGCGCGCAGTTGGGGGCGGAGCGGATTCAGTAGAAATCCCTCTGATACTGAATGAAATGGAGTGTTTACATTACATTACGAAAAATCGTTATACGTATTCACAAAACACACTGGCATGTTACAGATGTATTGTATCAGCAATATCAGCAATATTTGCTGCTACTCCCAAAAAACTATAAACTCTACCTCAGTAACTGCTGTGATCATATATGTTCTATATGTTACAGTATGTTACACATCTCTGCACCTTATCCCCACTATACACTTTATTATACGGTATCGGTACTGCACTGTCCTGTCTTTAAATTGTCTCGTCTTTTGTATTTATTGTATTTATTGTAGTGTTAGTCTTATGTTATCATCACTCCTGCACTTTATGTTGTCTATTGCTTGTTGGTCTATGTTGCACCATGGATGCGGAGGAATGTAATTTCACTGTGTATGGAGTCAAATTGGGGTCTTTAATGCTGACGAGAAAATAAAATTGTCACAAAAAAAATGTCCACGAATTGCAAAAAAAATCTAATTTTGCAAACAAAGAAGAGAACATAAGTTACCTTTTTTCAATTGTAATATTTTTTTAGAATTAATCTTTTGCAAAAACACTTTTTCTTTGCGTTTTGCACTTTGCGTTCCTTTTTTCTCTTTGCAATTCTTTCCCTCCTTTGCGTTCCTCCGTTTTGTTTGCGAGTCTATTTTGACCCCTTTTTGACGTGGGGGCGTGGGGAGAGGAGAGGGGCGTGGCTATGGAGGAACGCGTCATCAGCTGGAGCCTCTGCTCAGCCTAGACGCTAACCAGGCTGAACAACAGCTATTTAACAGTTATAATTCATAAGTTATTTCTAATCATTTATTTTACATATACCTAACTACTGAATTATATAATATTGTTGTTTTCAGTTAAATTAAGCAAAACGCTGAATTTTAGCTTCTTTTTTATCCAGCGTTTATGCTGCAGTTACACGCGGCCGCCTGTAGATGTAGATTTTAACAGTGAAAAACGCCATTAAAACACAACGCTGCAAAAACGATCTAAATAAAAAGGAAAACACAGAACGTTTAATTTGTACCACGGCCCGGAAACTTACTATTTTCTTGATGGAACCATATACTCTGTAAACACTCAGAATAAAAAGGTAAAACACAGAAAGACCTCCAAGTTTATTTAAACTTCAATGTAATATAGATAAAATAAAATAATAAAACAGAACATAACAAAAAAGAATATTAATGTTCAATTTCCAGTGTGATTATACAAAATATCAAAAGTAATATTTGCTCTTCAGTGTGAGGTACTGTATCTTACATCTGACATTTAAATGTTTTCCTGTTTTCTATTATTATTTTAATAATTAATATATTTTTGCTTTTAGGATAACTTCATATGGGCACACTGCACATGTGTGTCTAACCTTATCTCACAGTCTCCTCTTTTTTATTTTTCTGTCATGTGTTTGTGTGTATCTGTATAAAAGTTCCTGGAACAGACTAATTTCCACAGGGAGATTAATACATTATTTTTTATGCTATGTTCGGTTTTATTATCTTATTTTATCTATATTATTTTGAAGTCCAAATTAAACGTTCTGTGTTTTTCTTTTTATTTAGATCGTTTTTGCAGCGTTGTGTTTTAATGGCGTTTTTCACTGTTAAAATCTACATCTACAGGCGGCCGCGTGTAACTGCAGCAAGAACGCTGGATAAAAAAAGAAGCTAAAATTCAGCCTTTTGCTTAATTTAACTGAAAACAACAGTATTATATAATTCAGTAGTTAGGTATATGTAAAATAAATGATTAGAATTAACTTATGAATTATAACTGTTAAATAGCTGTTGTTCAGCCTGGTTAGCGTCTAGGCTGAGCAGAGGCTCCAGCTGATGACGCGTTCCTCCATAGCCACGCCCCTCTCCTCTCCCCACGCCCCCACGTCAAAAAGGGGTCAAAATAGACTCGCAAACAAAACGGAGGAACGCAAAGGAGGGAAAGAATTGCAAAGAGAAAAAAGGAACGCAAAGTGCAAAACGCAAAGAAAAAGTGTTTTTGCAAAAGATTAATTCTAAAAAAAATATTACAATTGAAAAAAGGTAACTTATGTTCTCTTCTTTGTTTGCAAAATTAGATTTTTTTTGCAATTCGTGGACATTTTTTTCGTGACAGTTTTATTTTCTCGTCAGCATTAAAGACCCCAATTTGACTCCATATTGTTTGTGAAGAATCAACAACAAGTGGGAGACAATCGTGAAGTGGAACCAAATTTATTGGATATTTTAAACTTTTTTTTAGAAATAAAAAAAACTGAAAAGTGGGGCGTGCATTATTATGCAGCCCCTTTACTTTCAGTGCAGCTGAAACTCACTCCAGAAGTTCAGTGAGGATCTCTGAATGATCCAATGTTGATCTAAATGACGGATGATGATAAATAGAATCAAGTCTCTGTATAAATGCAGCTGATCTGTGATCAGAGTCTCAGAGTTCTGTTTAAAGCTCAGAGAGCATCGTGAAAAACCAAGGAAAAACACACCAGGCAGCTCTGAGATTCTGCTGTGGAGAAGATTAAAGCTGGATTTGGATACAAAAAGATTTCACAAGCTTTAAACATCTCAAGCAGCACCGTGCAAGAGATCATACTGAAATAGAAGGAGTATCAGACCACTGCACATCTACCAAGACCCGGCCGTCCCTCTAAACTTTCAGCTCAAACCAGGAGAAGACTGATCAGAGATGCAGCCTAGAGGCCCATGATCACTCTGGATGAACTGCAGAGATCTATTGCTGAGGTGGAAGAATCTGTCGACAGAACAACAATCAGTCGTACACTGCACAAATCTGGCCTTCATGGAAGAGAGGAAGAAGAAAACCACTGTTAACAGCAAGACATAAGAAGTGCTGTTTGTACAGCAAGCATGTGAAAGGTTTTGTGGTCAGATCAGACCAAAGTTAAACTTTTGGCCTAAATAAAAAGTGATTTATGTGGCTGAAAAGTAACACAGCTCATCACCCTGAACACACCATCCCCACTGTAAAACATGGTGGTGGCAGCATCATGGTTTGAGCCTGCTTTTCTTCAGCAGGGACAGGGTTAGGGGAAGATGGTTTAAATTGATGGAAAGATTGATGAAGATAAATACAGGACCATTCTGGAAGAAGACAACCTGTTGGAGTCTGTAAAAGTCCTGAGACTGGAACAGAGATTTATCTTCCAACAAGACAATGATCCAAAACATGAAGATAAATCTACGCTGGAACGGTTCACAAATAAACGTATCCAGGTGTTAGAATGGTCAAGTCAAAGTCCAGACCTGAATCTAATGGAGAATCTGTGAAAAGAGCTGAAAACTGCTGCTCATCACAAACCAACGCTCTCCATCCAACCTTACCAGGGCTGGACTGGGACAAAAAAATCGCCCCTGGCATTTTTGGTTTAGACCGGCCCTTCATAATTAGTGGAGAACAACTTGTAATTTATGTATGTGGTTTATGTATGTGGTTTATGAGAAGCGTAATGTATCATCAACATATCAAATATAAGAAGTTTATTGTCTATTATTAACTCCACCATTTTGGTCTGCTCTGTGTAGTTCAATTGATTCTTTATCCTTTTTCTTAAAATCATGTCTAATATGTATTTTCTGAATTTCTCTGATATAACAGCTCAATTCTGATTCTTCAGGTTAAAGGTGCTTCCTCTTTTAAACAGCTATAACATGTGTTTGTATCAGGCTGCGAACAGGGCTGCTTTATGAATTCATGCAACACAACTATGTCTTAAAAGCATTTAACACTGTTTTACTCTATTCAGTGTGAGCATAACTTTTGCTAATATTACTTTTATACCTTTATTACACATACTTTAATCATGCTTAAATTGCAAAGCTTTTACTTATCATTTATCAGTTTTTAAATCTGTTATTTCACTTGTTTGAGTGCTTTTTAAAACATGTTGAAACAGCACAGAGGCTACAGATTCAAACTACTATGCAGCCTTTCAGTCACAGCTTTAACCTAAATATCTAAAATACTATGATGCAGCCTAAAATGGACACTTGCTGCTCATCCAACACTTCTCAGTCTTGACCGTTTTCTATTTTATCAGAATAAGCGGGCGTGGATGCCAGATTTTCGCAAGTATGCAAAAACTAGGGGTGTAACATGCAGAAAATTCATGGTTCAGTTCACACCTCGGTATAGACCCCACGGTTCGGTACGTTTTCTGTATGTTTTCGATACGGTTGGTGGGAAGAATTAGGAGGCTGGGCATTCTGTATAGCCTCACCATTATCAACTTCATAATAAATGCTCTTTTATTAAATGCTGAAACCAGGGTTCTCTATCTTTTGATCTAGGTAGAACAAATAAACAGTGAGTCTGATTGTGGCACTTTATTAAAAACAAAAACAACAGCATTACTTTAACTACATTTTCCCCCTAATTACTGGATGCATTTTAGTGTTTGAGTTCTTTTTAAGAAATATCAGCTTTAGATTGATAAAATTAAATCATATTAGTGGTGTCAATCTCTTACGAGGGAGGGAGAGGGTGTGGCCGCTTTCTTCCTATATCCTGATTGGTTCAGACAACTGTCTATATTAAAGAAGGGCCAATGGGCCGCCCCCTCTAAATTGTGGGCCGGTCTCTTAGAAAAAAAGAAAAAAGATCACATCGGCCCCTGAGGACTGTCGGCTCACCGGGCATTTGCCCGATACGCCAGATTACCAGTCCAGCCCTGAACCTCACTGCGCTCCAGCTGTATTTAAGGAAGAATTGATAAAAAAATTCAGTCTCTCGATGTGCAAAACTGATAGAGACAAACCCCAAGAGACTTGCAGCTGTAACAGCTGTTTCACAGAGTGTTTATATATAAACACTCCCCTAGCATTACACATCAAATACGATATTGCACAGTCTCCTAGACCTTATTATTAAAAAGCTTTATTTAAGCTGCACAAATTACTGTTTACATCTGTTGAGCTGCTCCTTGGCACACATTATCTATTGCAACAGGGCAGGAGGAGCAGGAACTCAGGATAAATATCTGTTATTTAAGCTCTTTTAGCACAGACTGTTCGTAAAATTGATTGAAGTGACTGATTTTTTTTCACAGCAGTCTGCTCCACAAAAGCTCTTTCACATCTACCTCGTTTGGTCTGAAGGTTAAGACTTTTCTGTTTTGTTTAAACAAAATTACCTAAGGATTAATATCTATTCAGATGAAAGTAGCAGCTGAATCATGATCCGGTTGTTTTACAGTGTGGAACTCTTTATTGGACTGTTTTGACTTTATTCAGATCAGTTACAGGAAATTTATAGAGTCACACTATCATCACACATTAAACAATATAAAATGTAAATGATTCTGTATCTACTGTAACTGTAGATTAATTACAGAGCAGTACGGGTACATCAGATTACGGTGCTGGTGATTCTGTATCTACTGTAACTGTAGATTAATTACAGAGCAGTACGGGTACAACAGATTACAGTGCTGGTGATTCTGTATCTACTGTAACTGTAGATTAATTACAGAGCAGTATGGGTACAACAGATTACAGTGCTGGTGATTCTGTATCTACTGTAACTGTAGATTAATTACAGAGCAGTATGGGTACAACAGATTACAGTGCTGGTGATTCTGTATCTACTGTAACTGTAGATTAATTACAGAGCAGTACGGGTACAACAGATTACGTTGCTGGTGATTCTGTATCTACTGTAACTGTAGATTAATTACAGAGCAGTACGGGTACAACAGATCACGGTGCTGGTGATTCTGTATCTACTGTAACTGTAGATTAATCAAAGAGCAGTATGGGTACAACAGTGTGTGTGTAAATTAGTTGAGCAGGTACTCTAGTTGGTGTTAAACAGAAATAGATGTTGTAATAATTGGTTTTGTGTCACAGGGGGGCTTGTGGTCACTGTGAACGAGGCACAGAGTCCAGTAAATAACAGCCGGGTTTAATATGGGCGTGTTTGTGCTTTACCATTTTACCACTCTCTATAATAATCACTAAAACATATATTACATCTGGTCCACCCAGGATCATAAAAAACACTTGTTATAAAAGGCTACCTGTAAAAATCAGTCACATGTCTGAACAGATCATTCAGATACTAATGCACTGATGACGGCACGGAAGAGAAACTCAGGTTTTACAATTCTATCATTTTCCTTTAGGTAAAATATCACGTAAAGAGGAAGAAGGAAGAAGGAAGACAGTCATGCATATCTGGGTTTCATATGACCGATCTGGGTTTTTTTACCACATCACAGAACGCATATCAGGTGCTTCTGAGTGTGTACTGTCAGCTGACTGGAATGTTCTAAATCTATTATACATTAATTAACATTAATTATTTGGTTACAGAGCTAACAGCTGGTCTCAGTAATGAGTTAGCCGTGATGCTAACAGTCAGGCTCAGCAGTGATGGAGTAAGTTAGCCGTGATGCTAACAGTCAGGTTCAGCAATGATGGAGTAAGTTAGCCGTGATGCTAACAGTCAGGCTCAGCAGTGATGGAGTAAGTTAGCCGTGATGCTAACAGTCAGGCTCAGCAGTGATGGAGTAAGTTAGCCGTGATGCTAACAGTCAGGCTCAGCAGTGATGGAGTAAACTAGCCGTGATGCTAACAGTCAGGTTCAGCAGTGATGGAGTAAACTAGCCGTGATGCTAACAGTCAGGCTCAGCAGTGATGGAGTAAGTTAGCCGTGATGCTAACAGTCAGGCTCAGCAGTGATGGAGTAAGTTAGCCGTGATGCTAACAGTCAGGCTCAGCAGTGATGGAGTAAGTTAGCCGTGATGCTAGCAGTCAGGCTCAGCAGTGATGGAGTAAGTTAGCCGTGATGCTAACAGTCAGGCTCAGCAGTGATGGAGTAAGTTAGCCGTGATGCTAACAGTCAGGCTCAGCAGTGATGGAGTGGATAAAAATGAAGCATCTGTTTTGCTCTGAGATGCATCCTGTAATAAGGCCAAGATATTACAGTACAACGTTAGATAAACAATAACATGTTAAACAGTAACATGTATGATTATAACAGCTGCCTACATGTGAAGAGCTTAAAGTATAATTACTTAGATTATCTAACAATTAGCTACCTACAATAATGATTATTCAGCATGTAACAAATACATTCACAAATGAATACATTTCCAAATAATTTATTTTTATGTACATTTTTATACACAAAAAATAAAACATAAATAGTGTAAAAACGAAGATTCAAGGATTCAAGGAGATTTTATTGTCATTCGCATCACATGTGGTTCATGAGGTGTGTTAGTGTGGTTTAAAGTGACAGTGTTTGTAAACAGTAATTTGTCCTTGGTGTCAGTGCAGTGTGTTTGTTAAGTGGAGTTTAAGAGTCTTACAGCTTCCGGAATGAAGCTGTTTCTGAGTCTTGTTGTTTTGCACTTAATGCTCCGCAGCCTCCGGCCTGAGGAGGGCGGGACAGGAAGTGCGTGTGCTGGATGGGTGGGATCCTTCCTGATGCAGGTGGCCCTTTTCCTGCATCTGGAGGTGTAAATGTCTGTGGTGCTGGGGAGGCTGACTCCAACAATCCTCTGTGCAGCCTTCACCACCCTCTGCAGATGCTACATTGCAGAGTTAGAGAGTTCATGCTGAAGATGAATCCATATTCCAGAACTCAACTCAACTCAACTTTATTTGTAGAACAAGTCTGAACAGAACTGGTTCAAGAACCAAAGTTCTTTTGGTGGAAAAGTGCAATAAGTAATACAATGAGAACAGTTTTTGGAAAATGATGCAGGTAAACCCAAGAATAAAGGAATAAATAAATAAATAAACAAACCGCTCCTCACACAGGATCAAACTCGAGTCGTCAGGGTCGCGCTCTAATACACTACCGCTGTCCCGGCTAATGAATTGGGACACGACCGGGAAAAAACGCCCTTATAAGAAGATAGGGAGCCCAAGAACGGGTAGAAAATTGAGAACAGGCAGAAACTAAAGTCACGCTGAGCGCGACAGAGAGACAGAGAGGGGGAGGAATATAAACAAAAGCTCACCAGAGGAGCATTTTATTATTTATATTTTTCATTGTTGTTCATTATAGTTTAAATAACCTCACAGGCCAGATGTTTCATGCTTGCGGCCCTCATCTGGGCCACGGTCACCTACTGCCGAACCCCGTTATAGAACATGTTTATTGTCCACAATAAATTAGTTTTTGGTCTAATTGCATTAAGACATCTACAACAAATAACATGTCTAAAAAATGAAATAATGAATTACACACTTAATTTATAATGATTCATAATTTCTACTGCATTTGGTACAAATGATAACTAGATAAATAGTGTGCTCTCTACTTATGAAAATCCTCTCCTTCATTTTTTAGTCATTAATCTCAAAATGACGGTTCTGGAGAGCTCTGACTGTGTTTCAGGTACTGTCTCTCTGCACAACTTTATTTCTTTACCTTCAATAAACCAAGGAGTGCCAAATCATCAGCATATTTAAATAGATGAAAAACAGAGTCAAATAATCTAAAACTTTGAGGTGCATCAGTGTTGAACATTGTCTATTCTGGTAGCACTTTATTTAGGTTCACACTTTGAGAACGAGCTGACAAATGAACAAATTAACATTAAAGTCTATAAAAAGGTGTAAGCTTTTGTTTGCTGGAGGAGACCAATTATTTTATAATAAAGTGTGAGAATGGATCCTCAGTGCTTTTATAACTCTTGGTGTTGATGCTTGCTGTTGATCAGTTTTCAGTGTTGGTTGTAATTTAGCTGTAAAGCTCTTTCCTGCTGTACAATAATAAACGTTCTGAGTTTAAACAGTTTTACCTGGACTGATTCTTACTGATGCCTCACCTGTTTATCACCTCATGTGATGCCTTGTTCCCGTTTCCAGATTTTACTTAGAGGAGGATGAGACGATTCTCTGCACACACACAAAAAAAAAACATGTAATTTATTAACCGAAAGGAACAAATTCTAATGGTTCAGGAACCGACACTAAACAGACAAGACTTTAACTGAGGAAACAAGAAAATAAATCAAAACAACCAGACAGACGTGAAACACTGAAACAAAGAGGATATTAATAAACACAGACCTACAGTAGGACAGGAAACAGGAAACACATGGAGAAGGTAAATAGGGGGCGTGGTTACAAACAGGCAGGTGGAAACACTGAAGACTAGGGTGGATACAAAGAGGTGACATGGCAGGAAAAACAGGACCATGTGATATAGAGCACATGGCAGGGAAAACAGGAAACAGCACAAGATGAAAAATACAGAGATAAACCTAAAATAACAATAAACAAAACCAGAGCGTGATATCATCATTATACCACTTCTCTATCCATCATGTGAGAGGAAATCTAATCACATGACAGAGTCAGCCAATCATAATTAAACACAAACAGAATAGAGAGTTATAATTGTATAATTTATTATAATTTATTATACAGTTCAAAATCAAATAAAATTCTCAGTTTCTCACCTGCTTTACATTAAAATCGGTGTGACTGTTGTGGAAGATACCTTAGAAAAAACACAGCAGAGAAATTTGAATGAGTTTGGATATTGTCAATCATAACTTGACATATTTTGCATGAACACAATATGAAAAGTTCATTTGCAAAAAAAAAAAATGTGTTTAAAGAATATCATTTATCAGTTTTTATAAATGTACTTTTTATCCAAATTAAACACCAGTACTTACAGGTTCCTCTTGTTCTATATCTTCACTCCACTCACTCCTGAGTGTGTGACCCTTCTCAGCTGGTCATAAAACACGGATACCAGGTACATAAAGTGATCACAAAACAACAATTAATCATTAATGACACGTCCAGGTAGCTGCACCATTAAAATAGCAATCCACCAAAGACAGAGCTCACCTGATCTACTCTTAAAGAGAATGATGAACAAGAGACACTCTGATTGGTTCATTTCACGTTATGTTAAAAATGAACCACATCTATCATTAATTAAGAGAACTACTACATGACTTTTGTGCATTTTAAGCTGCGCAAGGTGTACTTTTCCCGTCGTTACGATAGCAAAGACACACTGACGCCTTAAATCAAGCTGCATGGTGCACAGCTCACCTATAGATAAATAAAATAGGGCCCTAGGTCTAGACTGTTAAATACATATTCAAATTCTTACCTGTATTTTGGGGAATCCCATCTTTCTTTCTAAATGTAAACAAAGTTACTGCTGCTGCTACAAGAGCCAAAACAATAAGAACAGTAGTAACTCCAGCGATCTGAGCAGGAGAGGATTTATTCCCACATTCAGCATCAGAGGAATTAGATCCAGGTTTTATTACAATCAGTCCTCGATCTTCACACCTATCAGAGAGAAATTAAACAGACCATTTAAATAATTAATATAATCACACTCTGTACAACATGTACAGCTACACTCTGTGACTCTATTTTACTTTACTGTACATCCTGTACATTCACACTCCTGCACACTACAATACTCACACTTAATTTAAATACAATACTCACACTTAATTTAAATACAATACTCACACTTAATTTAAATACAATACTCACACTTAATTTAAATACAATACTCACACTGGTTAATGTTTAGTATGTGTCTGTGTATCTGCTGATACCTGCTTTCCCCTCTTTATTTATATACTTTATATTTATATAATTTATTCTATCTCATATCTACAGCTGCTTACTTCCACACTTTATATAGTTTTTGTATTTATATATTTATGTATATACTCTCCTTTCAGCATGTTTTATGTTTACTTATATCTTATAAGTAATGTATCTTATCTAAGTTAAAATCTTCTATAATGTTATATTTCTTACTGTTTGTTATTACTGCACCTCTCCTATTATTGTTTGTTTGTTTCTACTGTGTTGTGTAACTACTACTGCCTGCTAAATTTCCTTCAGGATCAATAAAGCATCCATCCATCCATCCACCCAAATATCCATTCATCCATATATCTACCTATCCATATATCTACCCATCCATTTATCCGTCCATCCATCCATATATCCATCCATCCATCGACCCATCCGTCCACCCAAATATCCATTCATCCATATATCCATCCATCCATATATCTACCTATCCATATATCCATCTATCTATATATCCATCACCTATATTTCCATCCATCCATCCATATATCCACCTATCCATATATCCATCCATCCATCTATCCACCCATCCATCCATCCATCCATCCATCCATCCATATATCCACCTATGCATATATCCATCCATCTATATATCCATCCATCTATATATCCGTCCATATATTCATCCATCCATATATCCATCCATCCATATATCCATCCATCCATCTATCCACCCATCCATCCACCTATCCATATATCTATCCACCCATCCATATATCCATCCATCCAGCAGCTGCCTGCAACAGTTATCCTGGAGAACTGTCTAATAAAAAGCTGATTTTATGTATAATGGTATAATGATTAATTTGACATTAATTAATTGATTAATCTGATTTCTGTAGTTATTTGATTATTCAAATAGTCATGTAAACAGCAAACTCTAAGGATTTATTCATTGTCACGTCTTGGCCTCGTCTCGTGTCTCTGTGTGTCTTCCCCACGTGACCTGTGCTCCCCTGTGTCTCCCGTCTCAGTACTTTTCCACCTGTGTCTCATTTGTAGCTCCGCCCCTTCCCCAGGTGTTTCTAATTATAGTGTGTTTCCTGTTTCTTTAAATAGCCCTCCTCTGCCACTTTGTCTCCGTCGGTCTTTGCACCTTCCACTGTCGTTTGTCTCTCTCTGTGTTTAATAGCCTCTGTTCCTCACGCCTTAGTTTCTGTATCTCTTGTTTATATTTCTAGTTTCTTGTTTATTTCTGTGTTCCCTAGTTCCTTGTAAATACCCCTGCTTTGTGTTGATTCCTAGTTTAGCCCCTTGTATATATTCCCTGTTTGTTTATCATTATTATTATCTCTAGTTTGTTTGTTTTAGTTCTCTGGTTCCTCTCATTTGTTTTCTGGTTATTTTCAGACATTTAGTTTATTCCCTAGTTCATTGTATATATCTCCCTGTTCCGTGTTTTAGTGTTTACTTGTTTCTTGTTTCTTTGTTACTTGTTATTTATTTATTAAATTATTATTTATTGATTTCACCCTACCTGCACTTGTGTCCGCCTCCTCGTCTCCCTGCCTGGGTCATTTCCTGACATTCATACAGCAGGTAAAAGTTTTCTCAAATCTGATCTTTTTGGTTGAATATGATACAGATGTGTTGTTTGTGTGTCAGTTGGAACAGCAAAAACACCCTGAATCTGATATTTACAATTCTGATTTGGGCCACTTTCATAAGTGGTTTAAAATCCAATATATATCTGATACACGGCAATGCAATACTTGTGTTTTAACCGCTCAGTGTTTCTAATAAAACGGCAAACAAAGCCACTGGACGCTGCTGTTGCATCAAAAATAAAAAAAATAAATAACAAGCTTATTAAAATTAAGTTTAGAGAAAGGGTTTTCTGTCTGTAGCTGAATAGCGTGTGATTTTTACAGTGATCTGGAGCTCATTCTCAGTGATTAGCTCAGCTGCAGAAACTGAAACTGTATTATGACTCCTAAAATGCTGGAAAAGATGAAACCGAAACTTCACATGAAGCTCTGCTGCTCTTTAGAGCATAAACCACAGTTAAGGAGCGTGAACTGTTCAAATCAGCGTCGGACACAGATCACATTATAGTGTGAACAGACTAAAATACACATTGGGTTTTTACCTGCTGTAACGTAGCTTAAGTCTACAAATCTTATTAAGAAATCTGATTAAAAAAAACTGGATTTTTCTCATGTATGTCACGTTTTATCCTGAGAGATTATTGGCTGGTTGTACAGTAAATCTGATTGTTTTCTGACTTGTTAAACTGCATTATTATCAACTATCTTAATTTATCTACCAAAGCTCACGATCTGACGATCTGCAGTAATCAGATTATGAAGTGCATGTGTTGTGTTTTTCCCACAGGCTCCAGTTACACTATATTTCCATGCTGGGTGTGTCTTGTTCCTCCAGGATAAACTCAGCTGGGTATTTGCCTGTATTTTTTATAATAATGAACTGCCTGATCTCAGTATTAAACTACATCACTATTTACCCTCCTGCTGACAATATCACACTGGGGTGTAGTGCACTATAGGACTCTGTGGGCGTGGCCTAAGCTTTTGTTCCTAATGGCTTTATATATTTTTTTTCTGCTTACTTTACTTTTACTTTTATACTTTAAGTAGTTTTAAACCAGAACGTTTCATAAACACTTTTACTTAAAGAGTAAAAAGTCTGAGTTGATACTTTTTTTACTTCTACAGAAGTATTTTATTAAATCCGAGTATCTAAACTCTATTCTACCTACAGAGTAATGAATGGAGATACTTTACACATCTTTAATTATTACTGTTTTTTTTTTTTTTTTAATTTTTGAAACTCCTTGGCTCACTATTCCTGTTTGGTTTGTTAGAAGATAATATTCTAGTGAACAACAGACGTCATTCATCAAACAAAATAAATAAATAAATAAATAAGAAGAATGTTCTTGTATTTGTTTGTAGAAGAGTCTATGTCTGGCTTATGACATTTGTATGACGTGTTTATAAATGGCTGAATTGTTCAGAACAGACAGCATCCATTATTATATTATAGAAACACAAAAGCTTTGTAGTTTTAGTCTGATGGCAGCAGTGAACTACAGTGACAGTATTACAGTGACTGCTGTGATACAATGCTGCTCAGACCTCTTTCTAGATAAACACATTTTTACACTGTAAATGATGAAATCAGCCGCTATTGGCTGCATGCTGAGCTGAACTGCATCACATTTAGTTTGGAAAAAGTCCCGTCCAAATATTTACAAAGACTGATGGAAGTTTCTGGATGTCAGGCTTTCCCTTTACCCACCACAGATCAGCTGATCCTCATCCAGCTTATTCACCTGCCTCAGACCAGCTGCTCACATTTACATAAACTCTTACTAGGAATTAACTCTAACTGCTTCTACTGCTGGTATAAATATTCACCTGAATATATCAGACCTGTGTGGATTATAATAACTTTTAATATTTATTTATAATATACAGGGGTTGGAGAATGAAACTGAAACACCTGTCATCATTTTATTGTGGGATTTTAGGTTTCATGGCTAAATTGGAGCAGCCTGGTGTTCAATCTTCATTAATTGCACATTGCACCAGTAAGAGCAGAGTGTGAAGGTTCAATTAGCAGGGTAAGAGCACAGTTCTGCTCTAAATATTACAATGAACACAACATTATGGGGGACATACCAGAGTTCAAAAGAGGTCAAATTGTTGGTGCACGTCTTGCTGGAGCATCTGTGACCAAGACAGCAAGTCTTTGTGATGCATCAAGAGCCACGGTATCCAGGGTAATGTCAGCCAGCATACCACCAAGAAGAACCAACCACATCCAACAGGATTAACTGTGGAGGAAGCTGTCTGAAAGGGATGTTCGGGTGCTAACCCGGATTGTATCCAAAAAACATAAAACCACGGCTGATCAAATCACGCAGAATTCAATGTGCACCTCAACTCTCCTGTTTCCACCAGAACTGTCCGTCACCACAATCAATTATTGTGCTCTAAAACCAGGGGCCAGTTGTTCAGAGGTAATCTGATCGGATTTTGGTTATCGGATTGGATCAAATCTGGAAAACGGGTTGTTCAAAAGGGAAAGAAGCATTCTGAAATCGGATCAGATCACGTAATCCAATCCTAGTTTGTAAATGGATCAAACCTTCAGTTTCTGTTGTTCAAAACTTTTCAGTAGGATTTGGATAACTTTGATCCAAAAAAACTGGATTACCCTGATCCCAACAAGGGGTAGGATTTCAAGGGGGATTTCAGGAAGTAAATGTGGTAAAACTTTAAAATCAAAGTTTTAAAGTAAAAAAAAATACATTTGTACAATTTAGTGTATATACATTTACTTCTATTTTGCACTTGACCTGTTTAACCGTTACAGTAATAAAGTAGACATTGGCTACCAATTAAGCCTTTTACTATAGTAACGTAAAAATAAAAACAATCTTGACCCCATTAAATAAACCCCCCAAAAGATTTCAATAACAAACAAAAATAATATATTCATTTTTTCATCTACGTCACTGTCATTCATCACTGTATATTAATGTCAAAGAAACATTTATCAGATATGAAGCTGTCAAAAATAATTACGAACAATTGAAAAGAACACCAGAGTTTGTTCTGGTTCTTCAACAGGCTCAGGTGCATCATAAACATCACAGAGAGGGACATTGCGTCTGGTAGCAACATTGGGCAGGACAATACATGCAAGTGTTATGTTGCATGCTCCCTGTGGTTCGACTCGCAAATAGTTAAGGCATGCAAAGCGTCTCTGCAGAACTCCATTTAAACGCTCAATTGCTCGTATTGTTTTGCAATAAGCAGTATCTTGTTACTGCAAGAAAAGGAGTCATCAACCCCTGTTGGTTCTTCTATCTGTTTTTTACATAGCTGGTAATCCGGATTAGGTAATCCTGAAAACTGTGTTTCTGGATCAGGTTGATCCAATCCAATATTGCTTTGAAAAACTGTCTTAAAAGTAAGACAGATCACCTGATCCTGGATAGCAAAAAATGTGATTACCAAATCTGGATAATTTTGATCCGGATTACATTTTTTGAACAACTGGCCCCAGGTGTTTCACTTTCATTCTCCAACACCTGTATCTGACCCGAGGAGGATGGGTCCTCCTTATACGGCTCTGAAAAAAATAATAGAGCACTTAAAATGATGAGTTTCTTTGATTTTACCAAATGTAAAACCTCTGGAATATAATCAAGAGGAAGATGGATGATCACAAACCATTAAACCAATCAAGAGTGGCATAAAGTTATCCAAAAGCAGTGTGTAAGACTGGTGGAGGAGAACATAATGCCAAGATGCATGAAAAAAATCCACCAAAATCCACCAAATATTGTTTATTTCTGAACTCTTAAAACTTTATGAATATGAACTTGTTTTCTTTGTATTATTTGAGGTCTGAAAGTTCTGCATCTTTTTTATTATTTCAGTCATTTCTCATTTTCTGTAAATAAATGCTCTAAATGAGAATATTTTATGGAATTTGGGAGAAATGTTGTCTGTAGTTTATAGAATAAACTACACATACATATATTGTAATAATATTTGTTATTGTAAGTACATACTGTGAGTGAGTCTGGCAGGTGTGTAGAGATCCGTTAGAGAAAGTTCCTTCTGCACATCCAGAACATACAGTATCTCTATCTGCTGTTCCTGTAACACACAAGTTCAGCTCTGTTACAATCAGTAACACAACACCTCCTGAGTCCTGATGCTGAACCAGGAGCAGTGAAATGATGGAGACGAGATTCAGAAACAAAAACTATCAAGAGTTTTATAAAAATACCAGGAACAGAATATTACAGTTAGGGTAGGTGGTGGATCCAAGTGCTGAGCAGACGTTTATATACGTTTATAATAAATATATTTATATGTATTTATTAATTCATTCCTTTATTTACTTAGATAGATATGCTTTAATACGTTTATTTTATTTAATAGCTTATTGATTC
Source organism: Astyanax mexicanus (assembly GCF_023375975.1). Lineage (NCBI taxonomy): Eukaryota > Metazoa > Chordata > Actinopteri > Characiformes > Acestrorhamphidae > Astyanax > Astyanax mexicanus. The sequence goes on along the minus strand of NC_064419.1, from coordinate 50,451,652 downwards.
TCCACAGAGGAGACTAGGAGAATTGGTGGAAAAAACCACCCCAAAAAAGGTGTAGAAAAAAGGCGCCACTCTTGGCGTCTATAAACTAAATACAGCTTTCAGCTCAAAATTATTTACACTCAAATAAAACACAAGTCAGAACTCCTCTCTCTGTCTTCACTTTATGTTTTAACTTTAAATTAATTTAAAATTAAATTATACAGATTGTTTTCTTTTCTTTATTCTTGTCTTGGGGTTCTTTTATGACTTTCTTTACTCTTTTCATCTTGTTTTCTCTTGTGTTCTAGTCTTGTCTTGTTTAACCTGTACAAAGGTGTGATGGAAAGGTGTGATTTAACTGGGGTTTTTATAGAGTGCTACACAGGTGCAGCAGGTTGATGCTGATCACCGCCGGGGATTCTGGGAGTTGGAGTTTTGAGACCCAGCATTTGTAATTTCTCCCCTACATCTGCCAGCCCCCTACAGCTCTGCCCATCCAAAGGCGAGTGATATTGAGGGGTTGGGGATACATTTGCTAAAATGAATCAAAGCCCACCCTATAGTGACTTACAGTATATGGAATTACAGTTAATCACAAATAAACAAAATACATTTTCCCGTACTTCTGTTTATTAATAGTTAAATCCAACTAAAGGTGACTTTACAACCTAAACATTTTACTCCACATTATATTTACTGTTGTTAGGAGGATGCACATTTCTGCGCGCTTTCAAAATAAGTTTATTTCTGCTTTTCTGCTTTATTATTTTTGGGGGCACAAATGCACCTATTCTGATATTGGGTGGGACACAACCCCCGGTTCCTAGGCCAATGTTCCCATCACACAGAAACATATAATAAAACATGAAAACATGTAAATCTCTAAATGTCTCTTTTTTTAGAACATACAAAAAAAGAGTTATGCTAATATAAACCATGGGCCATTATTATTCATCTAAAAACTTCACTTAAAGTGCTTTAGAGCCCTCTACCGGTGGGAGTGTGTAACTGCACTGAGCACTGGGAAGCGCTATTTCAGCCTCTTATAACCCCAGTAATAAATAACCGCGCATTGTTTATATATGGCTCAATTACTCAGTAATGCGTCGACGGTCTAACATGATTCATATATCGTGACAAAGAGGAAACCCTATAGTTTCTAACAACAGCACTGAACTGAAGTGTTTTTAAGAAATCTACTGCTAAGTACACATAATAAATAGACTTACCTTTATATTTTAATGCATATTCTTTCATTATAACATCATTTATTGCATCAAAACACCATAATCTGCGTATTTACTTTTACTGAGGTAAATCTCATGACCTCATTGCTGTCGCTGATTCGTCAAAAAAACTCTACTAAAAACGCTTTTTTCAGTCAATAATATTTACTTGTAGAGTCCATTTTGTATATATATATTTATATATATATATTTTAAGTTTGCATAGTGTGTAATTTTGTGCGTATTATAATAAAAAAGTATTTATCTGATACTTTTGCTGAAGAACTCTTTATTATTGTCAGGTCTTAGCCCTGTTTCGTGTCTCTGTGTGTCTTCCCCACGTGACCTGTGCCTCTCTGTGTCTCCTGTCAGTAGATTTCCACCATGTGTTTCTAATTTGTAGCTCCACCCCTTCCCCAGGTGTTTCCAATTCTAGTGTGTTTTATGTACTATAAATAGCTCTCCTCTGCCACCTTGTCCTCCGTCGGTCTTTGCACTAACCCCTGTTGTTTGTCTCTCCGTGTCTCTTTGTTATTTCTAGCCCTAGCCCTAGTTCCTTGTATATTACTCTGCTTGTGTTTATTAGTTTATTCCCTTGTTAATATATCCCTGCCCTGTTTAGTTTTGTTTATTTCTTGTTTGGTTTTTCTAGTCTCTTGTTTAGCTCCGTGTTCCCTAGTTCCTTGTACATACCCCTGCTTTGTGTTTATTCCTAGTTTAGCTCCCTGTATATATTCCCTGTTTGCTTATCATTATTATCATCACTCGTTTGTTATTGGTTATTTGTGTTTCTTTGTTACATGTTTACTTGTTCCTCGTTTCCTTGTTTCTTTGTTATTTATTTAATAAATTATTTATTTATATCGCCCTTACCTGCACCTGTGTCCGCCTCCTCGTCTCCCTGCCTGGGTCACTCGTGACAATTATAATAGTAACTAATTTTATAAGCAGCTGATAGTAAATATCCAGACTTCAAAATCACTTTCATTAAGTATATATATATATAAACAAAATATGCTGGGGTTCAAAGTAATGCACTTAAATTGCTGTGTGAAATCAGTCTAAAAGCAGAGTAACATGATAATTATATTAAAATTATAAAAAGCTAAAGTTGAAGGTTTCTGGTTTATACTGTAGCGGTAACACTTTATAATACTGTTCCATAGTTAATAAGTAACTAAGCAGGAACTAATTAATAGTGCTGCATTAACACCTAAATATTTTCTATTAACTACCAGGGAGTACTGAATAATTACTCAGTAGATAGTACTGAACTAATGATTATAGTAGTTCACTATTAACTCCACAATAATTACTTACATATCTCCCAGAGAACTACTTACTAATGATGTCTCCTTTATAATAACTATTCATTAATTACTGCTCAAATCAACATTAACTACTGAAAACCCTTACATCCCACCTGGGGAACTATAGATCTAAATCAGGCATATTTGAGTTAAATGCATATTAATTGAAGGCATATTTGAATTAAGCAAGTGACACCATTTGTAGTAGTGGTAACCTTAATTACCTTATCCTCAGTTCCTTCCAAATATTAGCAACATATAGTAAAAATACTTCAGTGTGTATTACTCTGCTTAACCATCAATTTTTGGAAGAAAAAAACAACATTATAACGTAATATTATTGCATAGAAGACATTGATGAAAGTTCTCCAGAAGGCATCTAAGACTCTAAGAATGACTGTAAGACAGTAATAATGTAACAATCATTGCTTTAATACTAGGTATCAGCCTTATAAAAGTGCATCTTCAGCCTTTGCAGTCTCACAGAGATTTATTTAACTGCGCACTATTAGGGTAATTACGGTAATTTCACAGCGGACGCAGCTCTCCTGGTCCTTCGTGTAAATTCTCTGCTGTGCTGATGCTGCTGCTGCTGCTGCTGGAGGAGGATTAAGAGAGACTCTGCTGCTTTCATATTTCTGTATTTGATTGAAAATAAACTAGTAATCAAGATATTGAGATCTTTTCCAGCTGATTTTACCCCCGGATCAGAGGAGGACTCTTTGTGGGTTGTTAACCAGCTTTAGGATGTGTGTTAGCTAGGTTAGCTAAGTTGTGTGTGTAGTTAGCGTTAGCCAGCTAAGTTAACTAGGTTATGTGTGTGTTAGTTAGCTAGTTTAAATGTGTGTTAGTTAGCTAGCTAAGTTAACTTTTATGTGTGGGTTAGTTAGCTAGGTTATATGTGTGTTAGCAAGTTAAATGTGTGTGTGTAGTTAGCTAGGTTATATGGGTGTTAGTTAGCAAGCTAAGTTAGCTAGGGGAAATGTGTGTGTTAGCTAGGTTAATTGTGTTAGCTAGTTTAAATGTGTGTGTGTTCGTTAGCTAGGTTAAATGTGTGTTATTATTATTATTATTATTATTATTATTATTATTATTATTATTATTAATGTATATTTCCCTATATAATACTGTGACATGATCTACAGTAACTCCTAAAGAAGAACACAGTAACTGCTCAGTCATTAGTAATGGGTTACCATGTGCTGCTGTTAACTCCCGAAAAAAGAAGACAGGGACCCCTTATTAATTATCTATGAAGAACACAGGGATGCCTAGTTCGTTATCTAACACAAATATTTATTAATTTAAACATGATTTCCCCCAGAATAAGGATGTAGGACACAGCCTACAGTAAAGCTGTATGTGAGCCATCACTTCTACTGAGCACATCTCCAGGAGGACTGAAGAAGAGCACAGGTTTAGAATAAACACCTGTAACACACTGACAGAATATTACACAAATGGGGGTTAAGCAGACTACTGCACATTTCAGTGTGTCTAACATTTGGAAGATATTGAGCATACTAAGGTAAGTAAGGTTAATATATGATAAGTGGTGTCACCGACTTTAATATCACCACTGATAGAATAACCTGCAGCAGCAGATAAACACACTGATAGAGGCTAGCGGTCCGGCGCTGTGGAATTACCGTAATTACCCTAATAATGGGCACTAAAAGTCTGTGAGACTGCAAGGCTAAAGATGAACGTTTATAAGGTTGGTGCTGAAAATTAAAGCAGTGACCATTAAAACAAAATTGAGTACAGTCAGTCTTAGAGTCTTCTGGAGAACATAAATAATGTCTACTATGTAATAATATTACGTTATTTTTTATTATTTTTTATCTTTTAATATAATGATAATAATAAGATAATGATGATAATAAGGTAATTAAGTAATTAATAAGTAGTTATAATAAAGGAGACATAATTAGTAAGTAGTTCTCTGGGAGATATGTAAGTCTCAGTAATTATTGTGAAGTTAATAGTGAACTACTATAATCATTAGTTCAGTACTATCTACTGAGTAATTATTCAGTACTCCCTGGTAGTTAATAGAAAATATTTAGGTGTTAATGCAGCACTATTAATTAGTTCCTGCTTAGTTACTGCTTAGTTACCTATTAACTATGGAACAGTATTATAAAGTGTTACCTACTGTAGCTGTATTATACTAACCTGTGTTCACTATAAATTGTCCCGGGCTGCAGGGGGCGTGTCTCAGTGCTCGTGAACAGCTTTCTCCGGTTCTGTCAGTACAGTAGTGTCCGTCTAAAACCTCACACACTGAATCTGAAACTGCAGTGCAGGAGGTCTTTACCCTCAACCCTAAACCTGTACAACACACCAATCAACACAAATCAACACAAATCAACACAAATCAACACAAATCGACACAAATCAACACAAACCAACACAAATCAACACACATCAACACACATCAACACAAATCAACACAAACCAACACAAACCAACACAAACCAACACACATCAACACAAATCAACACCAATCAACACAAACCAACACAAACCAACACACATCAACACAAACCAACACAAACCAACACACATCAACACAAATCAACATAAACCAACACACATCAACACACATCAACACACAAATCAACACAAACCAATACAAACCAACACACATCAACACAAATCAACACAAATCAACACACATCAACACAAATCAACACAAATCAACACAAATCAACACAAATCAACACACATCAACACAAATCAACACACATCAACACAAATCAACACCAATCAACACAAATCAACACAAATCAACACACATCAACACAAATCAACACAAACCAACACAAACCAACACAAACCAACACAAACCAACACAAATCAACACCAATCAACACACATCAACACAAATCAACACACATCAACACAAATCAACACAAATCAACACAAATCAACACAAATCAACACACATCAACACAAATCAACACAAATCAACACACATCAACACAAATCAACACCAATCAACACCAATCAACACACATCAACACAAATCAACACACATCAACACAAATCAACACACATCAACACACATCAACACCAATCAACACAAATCAACACAAATCAACACAAATCAACACAAATCAACACAAATCAACACACATCAACACAAATCAACACACATCAACACAAATCAACACACATCAACACACATCAACACACATCAACACCAATCAACACAAATCAACACCAATCAACACAAATCAACACAAATCAACACACATCAACACAAATCAACACCAATCAACACAAATCAACACAAATCAACACACATCAACACACATCAACACAAATCAACACACATCAACACAAATCAACACAAATCAACACCAATCAACACCAATCAACACACATCAACACACATCAACACACATCAACACACATCAACACAAATCAACACCAATCAACACAAATCAACACAAATCAACACAAATCAACACAAATCAACACAAATCAACACACATCAACACAAATCAACACAAATCAACACACATCAACACAAATCAACACAAATCAACACAAATCAACACACATCAACACACATCAACACACATCAACACAAATCAACACAAACCAACACACAAATCTACACAAATCTACACAAATCAACACAAACCAACACACAAATCTACACAAATCTACACAAATCAACACAAACCAACACACAAATCTACACAAATCTACACAAATCAACACAAATCAACACAAATCAACACACATCAACACCAATCAACACACATCAACACACATCAACACACATCAACACAAATCAACACAAACCAACACACAAATCTACACAAATCTACACAAATCAACACAAACCAACACACAAATCTACACAAATCTACACAAATCAACACAAACCAACACACAAATCTACACAAATCTACACAAATCAACACAAATCAACACAAATCAACACACATCAACACAAATCAACACAAACCAACACACAAATCTACACAAATCTACACAAATCAACACAAATCAACACACATCAACACAAATCAACACAAACCAACACACAAATCAACACAAATCAACACACATCAACACAAATCAACACAAACCAACACACAAATCTACACAAATCTACACAAATCAACACAAATCAACACAAACCAACACACAAATCTACACAAATCAACACAAATCAACACACATCAACACAAATCAACACAAACCAACACACAAATCAACACAAATCAACACAAACCAACACACAAATCAACACAAATCAACACAAATCAACACACATCAACACCAATCAACACCATTCAACACAAATCAACACAAATCAACACAAATCAACACACATCAACACCAATCAACACCAATCAACACCAATCAACACAAATCAACACAAATCAACACAAATTAACACAAATCAACACAAATTAACACAAATCAACACAAATCAACACAAATCAACACAAATCAACACACATCAACACAAATCAACACACATCAACACAAATCAACACACATCAACACAAATCAACACACATCAACACAAATCAACACCAATCAACACAAATCAACACAAATCAACACACATCAACACAAATCAACACACATCAACACAAATCAACACCAATCAACACAAATCAACACAAATCAACACAAATCAACACACATCAACACACATCAACACAAATCAACACACATCAACACAAATCAACACCAATCAACACACATCAACACACATCAACACACATCAACACACATCAACACACATCAACACAAATCAACACCAATCAACACAAATCAACACACATCAACACACATCAACACACATCAACACAAATCAACACAAACCAACACACAAATCTACACAAATCTACACAAATCAACACAAACCAACACACAAATCTACACAAATCTACACAAATCAACACAAACCAACACACAAATCTACACAAATCTACACAAATCAACACAAATCAACACAAATCAACACACATCAACACCAATCAACACAAATCAACACACATCAACACACATCAACACACATCAACACAAATCAACACACAAATCTACACAAATCTACACAAATCAACACAAACCAACACACAAATCTACACAAATCTACACAAATCAACACAAACCAACACACAAATCTACACAAATCTACACAAATCAACACAAATCAACACAAATCAACACACATCAACACAAATCAACACAAACCAACACACAAATCTACACAAATCTACACAAATCAACACAAATCAACACAAATCAACACACATCAACACCAATCAACACAAATCAACACACATCAACACAAATCAACACAAACCAACACACAAATCAACACAAATCTACACAAATCAACACAAATCAACACACATCAACACAAATCAACACAAACCAACACACAAATCAACACAAATCAACACACATCAACACAAATCAACACAAACCAACACACAAATCTACACAAATCTACACAAATCAACACAAATCAACACAAACCAACACACAAATCTACACAAATCAACACAAATCAACACACATCAACACAAATCAACACAAACCAACACACAAATCAACACAAATCAACACAAACCAACACACAAATCAACACAAATCAACACAAATCAACACACATCAACACCAATCAACACCATTCAACACAAATCAACACAAATCAACACCAATCAACACCAATCAACACAAATCAACACAAATCAACACAAATCAACACAAATTAACACAAATCAACACAAATCAACACAAATTAACACAAATCAACACAAATCAACACAAATTAACACAAATCAACACAAATTAACACAAATTAACACAAATCAACACAAATTAACACAAATCAACACAAATCAACACAAATTAACACAAATCAACACAAATTAACACAAATTAACACAAATCAACACAAATTAACACAAATCAACACAAATTAACACAAATTAACACACATCAACACCAATCAACACAAACCAACACACAAATCAACACAAATCAACACAAATCAACACACATCAACACCAATCAACACCAATCAACACCAATCAACACCAATCAACACAAACCAACACAAATCAACACCAATCAACACCAATCAACACCAATCAACACCAATCAACACAAATCAACACAAATCAACACAAATCAACACACAAATCAACACCAATCAACACACATCAACACAAATCAACACAAATCAACACAAATCAACACCAATCAACACAAATCAACACAAATCAACACAAATCAACACAAATTAACACAAATCAACACAAATCAACACACAAATCAACACCAATCAACACACATCAACACAAATCAACACAAATCAACACAAATCAACACCAATCAACACAAATCAACACAAATCAACACAAATCAACACAAATCAACACCAATCAACACAAATCAACACACATCAACACAAATCAACACAAATCAACACAAATTAACACAAATCAACACAAATCAACACAAATCAACACACATCAACACAAATTAACACAAATCAACACAAATCAACACACAAATTAGGGCTGTCCCTAACGATTATTTTTTAAACGATTATTCTAACGATTATTTTTTTCGATTAGTCGACTAATCTATTTATTGAGAAACATATTTAAATAATTGTTATTTTACGTTTTAAAGCAAACGATAAATTACTATATTTATATATAATAACAACAACAACACAAGCCTACTAAACCAAACCCCACACTTATAATCACTTACATGTACAACACGTTTAGATCTATAACGCTAAAAATGAATAAGCTCCCATACACCACAACCGTGTGTTGCACTGTTTTCTGTGACCGCTAGATTTTGTGACCACGGGCAAGTAGTTCTCAGCGGACCGGTGCACTGGCCGATTCGAAACGTGTTCGTTTCTAATGTTTACCCCGACTGGCCAAAACGGTTAAGTTTAGGGCTGAGGGTAAGGTGTAGGAATAGAAAGCTTCCGTTTTGCCAATGAACGCTCATAACCGTGAGCACTGGTCACAAAATTCCGACGGTGACAGAAAACGGTGTAACACCGCAGCGCCGACGGCGCTAGCTAAAATAACTTAAGGCAGCTAGCTTAGCTAAACACCTGAACTTATGAATAATGCTACTGTTTCTGGAAACTGCGAAATGCCATGCACAAATATAAACCAAAACTGTATAATTTCTGCCTGTGGCAGGTTTAAAACCTTTGGTAGACAGTCTTAAGTCTTTTTAAGGACACCCGCGGAGACCCTGATGTAAACGGTAACTTACTGTGTGACCCTGTTGACATAGTGCTCCTGGATGTTTGCGCTTCAAGTGCTCCTTTTGCACATATGGCAGAGGACCACATTGTTGCCCTTTTGCGTGAAATGCTCCCAAACTTTAGATGCCCGCTGGCGTTTTTTTGTAGCTGGAGATTGCTCTCCGGAGTCCATGCTCTCTAGAGCTTAGATTCTCTGCCCGAACCCGACATGACCCGAGGCCCGACCCGAAATCCGACCCGGGCTCCAGAAAATAGTCAGAGATATAGGCGTCTGTTTTTTAATTATATTTTTATTTAAAAAAAAAACTAAAATAACGAAAACTGAAAGTGAAACTAAACTAATTTATTTATAAGCGCTGTTTTCACTACCGCAGTTCTACAGCGGGGGTGTTGTGCCGATTCTGTCCGCGAAGCGGGAGTCAGATTCAGCAGAGAGTCGGATTCGGCACAAACGCGGCGGCACCTCGCGGTCCGCGGTGTCAGTTGTAAGCGCTCGCGCTAGCCGCAAAATACTGCAGAAAACACTGAGGGAGCTGCAGAATTATGTATGGGACTAGAATATGAGCTCTCACCAGAACAAGCGAATCTCTCTCTCTCTCTCTCTCTCTCTCTCTCTCTCTCTCTCTCTCTCTCTCTCTCTCTCTCTCTCTCTCTCTCTCTCTGTGTCTCTCTCTCTCTCTCTCTCTCTCTCTCTCTCTCTCTGTGTCTCTCTCTCTCTCTCTCTGTGTGTGTGTGTGTGTGTCTCTCTCTCTCGCACGTGAACTCCTCCGCGTTTGACTTGCAGAACTGTGTTTAGCTGTTCTTAAAAATCATTTTAATTAAATAATAGTTCTATGCTTCTATGTTACCGTGTTAATTAACATAGTTCTTATCATATTTACGACGCGCCGACGCACGTTATGCAAATCGATGTATTTTCGTAATCGATGACGTCGATTATGTCGACGCGTCGCCCCAGCCCTAACACAAATCAACACAAATCAACACCAATCAACACCAATCAACACAAATCAACACAAATCAACACCAATCAACACCAATCAACACAAATCAACACAAATCAACACCAATCAACACCAATCAACACAAATCAACACAAATCAACACAAATCAACACCAATCAACACAAATCAACACCAATCAACACCAATCAACACAAATCAACACAAATCAACACCAATCAACACCAATCAACACCAATCAACACCAATCAACACCAATCAACACAAATCAACACAAATCAACACAAATCAACACCAATCAACACAAATCAACACAAATCAACACCAATCAACACCAATCAACACCAATCAACACCAATCAACACAAATCAACACAAATCAACACAAATCAACACAAATCAACACAAATTAACACATCTTACAAAAATACAATCAGTGTTTTAAACACAGATCTGTCTGAATAAAACACAGACTTACCAGAATCACACACTGTACACTTCTTACACTCTGAGTAGTGATTGGGTTCACTGCTATAACATGAATCTTCACAGGGAACACAGCGAGTCTGTGTGTTTTCAGTGCAGTTCCTCCCTACAAAAAATCCTACAAACAAATAAACAAACATTCAAATAAAATAAAATATAAAATAAATTCTAATTGTAATCAGTTTAGTTATGAAGTTATTTTAGAAAAGAGTTTTCTGTGGAAGATTCTGTTATAAGAAAATCTTATTCCTTTGAAACTTTTAATAATAGTAATAATAATACTAACAAAATTATAAATACTGTTTCTAATTGATAATATACAGTAGAAATGCAAATTTTACAACATTGTTAAAAATGTTTATTCTAAACAACGGTAGTAACAATATTGGTATTGTGGTGGCAGGTGTATTAAAAAACATGCTGTTAAAAATATATATTTTTTTAACATGACAATAATAATATATTTATTATGTACTCATTGTACTACACAATAAAGTCTGGTGTCTTTTTTAACTGATTTAGATCATTTAGATTTAGAGAATTAAACATGCTTACCTGGTTTACACATATAACAGCATTTTCCATTGATCTCGAACTGAAGACTGTTACAGGCTCCAGAACACAATTTAACACATAGGAACAGCCAATACAACAGTTCTGGGGCAGTCTCCTCTGAACAAATAAATAAATAAATAAAAATTTTGTTTTTACAAAATTTATATTGAGCATTATATTTAAATCCCATGACAATTAAACTTAATTTCAGTATATAATCCAATAGATATATGAACATATATATTACACTTACTTGTTCGCATAATGTGCTGTCCATGAATAATAAAGTCATCTAAACTATGAAGAAAAACATATGAAATTATTTCAACAAAAAAAAGTGTTAAACAAACCAGAATATGTTTTATATTTTACATTCTTTAAAGTACACTGTAAAAAATGCTGTAAAATTCACAGTAGTATACTGTGTTTCTGCACAATTAACTACTGTAAATATTTTTACAGTTTTATACTCTGAATGCGGCCAAAACCACAATAATAATCACACTACTGTAGAAAATCACAGTAATACACTGTAATAATCCACTAATGGACAATCAAAAGGGAGAAGTAGTCATTTGGATTCATTTTGGATTCAACCAACATACAACCTGAAGAAGAAGAAGAAGTTTGAAAAGTGGAGCAGCACTGAATTCACCATTCCATGTATCATATAGCACAATGTTGTCTCTAAAATCTAAATCGGATTATATTTTTGTCACAGTAGTCAAAGTATTGAAATTATAATAAGACTGCTGGATGAAAAAGTAAGTTGCAAAAAAATAAAATAAAACTAAGCTAAATTCTTATTAGATTTAAACGTTTGCCAGCCTGGCCTGTTTAAATAAAAAAGGCTCTTAAATGTTCTGTTTGTTCTATATTTTTCAATTAAGAGTTTATTTTTCTATAAAAACTTAACACGGTGTGCTTAACAAACCAGTTTTGTGATTGTATAGATTAACTTTAATTTTTATTTCTGTTTGGTTTCTTGTCAGAATGAATCCTGACTCCAGCAGTGAAAATATCAAGAGAAGCCAGAAAACTGGAGTAACTGTAAAGTGGAAAGCATCAGATATGAATCCATGCATTATTTCTTTTGTAAGTACTGCAGAGTTTGACTGGCAAAATAATTAGATTAACCTGTTGTTCTTCTTCACATACTAAAGAAAAAAATAGTTAAAGAGAATTGTTTGCTGTGTCTCTGCAGATTTTGTTGAACAATAAATAATGTTATGCAGTACATCGCATTAAAGTGATTAAAACAGTGATTTAATACTGACTGCAAAATAAAGCATTAAGGTATCATTCTGTTGTGAAAACACTAATGTAAATAAAAACACAATACACAGTTTTATTGTAAAATTGTGAAGTCTGGTCAAGACTTCCTGACTGGAAGACCACAGGCAGTGCGGGTTGGCAGCAGCACATCCAGCATCATCACACTGAACACAGGGGCTCCCCAAGGATGTGTGCTGAGCCCCCTTCTGTTCACTCTGCTGACCCACGATTGCACACCAGCACACACCTCCAACCTCTTCGTCAAGTTTGCGGATGACACGACGGTGGTGGGTCTCATCAGCAACAACAATGAGTCACACTACAGGAGCGAGGTGAGCCGCCTGGCCTCCTGGTGCAAACACAACAATCTCTCTCTGAACACAGAGAAGACCAAGGAGATTGTTGTGGACTTCAGGAGAACTCACACACTGCACACCCCTCTGTTCATCAACGGAACTGCTGTGGAGAGGGTGAGCAGCACCAAGTTCCTGGGTGTGCACGTCACAGAGGACCTCTCCTGGAGCACCAACTCAGCATCACTGGCCAGGAAGGCAAATCAGCGTCTCTACTTTCTCCGCAAGCTGAGAAGAGCTGGAGCCCCCACCCCCATCATGACCACCTTCTACAGAGGGGCCATCGAGAGCATACTGACCAGCTGTTTCACCGTGTGGTACGGGGCCTGCACAGCATCCTGCCGCAGGACCCTCCAGCGCATCGTGAGAGCAGCTGAGAAGATCGTTGGCACCTCTCTCCCCTCCCTTCAGGACCTGTACAGCTCCCGCCTCACGCGGAAAGCCCTCCGTCTGGCAGGAGATCCCTCCCACCCACTACACAGCTTCTTCAGCCTGCTGCCATCAGGGAGGAGACTGTGGAGTCTCGGGGCGAGGACCAGCAGACTGCGAGACAGCCCCATCCATCAGGCTGTGAGGATGCTGAACTCTCTTCCTGCTCTACCCCCCATCCCAATCCTGCCCCCAGCACACACTCACTCAGCATCCTGACCCCCCCCCACTAATAAAGTACTGAGACTCTGCACTACAATACACAAAGTACTGGTCCCTAAACGGACTTGCACTACACAACACCTGCACTACTGATATACTTGCACTGTCAATATGCACTTTAATTCCCCAAAAACTGTGAACTTTAAGTACTTTACGCACCCATTCATTTTACCACATTTAAGCTATATACCATATTTGCACTACTGTTTTACACTGGTTCTTAATCATCCCCCATCACTATTGCACTATTGTCTTCTGTCTCACATATTTGTGTCCTTGTTGTATTGTACACATGGACGTGGTAGTGGGGGAAAAGTGGACCTGACTACCCAGGGCCTGAGAAGGGAGAGGGCCCCATGAAAATCCTGATTTTTTTTTTTTCTCACATTCCTTGTGTTCTGACATGGAAATGGGCCCACTGACATTGAGAGTGTACAGGGCCCAGAATTTGCTGTGAATTTGCTGTTACGTCCCTGATTTTACGTCCCTGTGTGTGTGTATATATACACTGCTCAAAAAAATAAAGGGAACACTCAAATAACACAATATAACTACAAGTAAATCAAACTTCTGTGAAATTAAACTGTCCACTTAGGAAGCAACACTGATTGAAAATCAATTTCACCTGCTGTTGTGCAAATGGAATAGACAACAGGTGGAAATTATTGGCAATTAGCAAGACACACTCAATAAAGGAGTGGTTCTGCAGGTGGGGACCACAGACCACTTCTCAGAACCTATGCTGTCTGGCTGATGTTTTGGTCAGTTTTGAATGTTGGTGGTGCTTTCACACTCGTGGTAGCATGAGACGGACTCTACAACCCACACAAGTGGCTCAGGTAGTGCAGCTCATCCAGGATGGCACATCAATGCGAGCTGTGGCAAGAAGGTTTGCTGTGTCTGTCAGCGTAGTGTCCAGAGGCTGGAGGCGCTACCAGGAGACAGGCCAGTACACCAGGAGACGTGGAGGAGGCCGTAGGAGGGCAACAACCCAGCAGCAGGACCGCTACCGCCGCCTTTGTGCAAGAAGGAACAGGAGGAGCACTGCCAGAGCCCTGCAAAATGACCTCCAGCAGGCCACAAATGTGCATGTGTCTGCACAAACGGTTAGAAACCGACTCCATGAGGATGGTATGAGGGCCCGACGTCCACAGATGGGGGTTGTGCTCACAGCCCAACACCGTGCAGGAGCTTGGCATTTGCCAGAGAACACCAGGATTGGCAAATTCGCCACTGGCGCCTTGTGCTCTTCACAGATGAAAGCAGGTTCACACTGAGCACATGACAGACGTGACAGAGTCTGGAGACGCCGTGGAGAGCGGTCTGCTGCCTGCAACATCCTTCAGCATGACCGGTTTGGCAGTGGGTCAGTAATGGTGTGGGGTGGCATTTCTTTGGAGGGCCGCACAGCCCTCCATGTGCTCACCAGAGGTAGCCTGACTGCCATTAGGTACCGAGATGAGATCCTCAGACCCCTTGTGAGACCATATGCTGGTGCGGTTGGCCCTGGGTTCCTCCTAATGCAGGACAATGCTAGACCTCATGTGGCTGGAGTGTGTCAGCAGTTCCTGCAAGATGAAGGCATTGAAGCTATGGACTGGCCCGCCCGTTCCCCAGACCTGAATCCGATTGAGCACATCTGGGACATCATGTCTCGCTCCATCCACCAACGTCACGTTGCACCACAGACTGTCCAGGAGTTGGCGGATGCTTTAGTCCAGGTCTGGGAGGAGATCCCTCAGGAGACCATCCGCCACCTCATCAGGAGCATGCCCAGGCGTTGTAGGGAGGTCATACAGGCACGTGGAGGCCACACACAATACTGAGCCTCATTTTGACTTGTTTTAAGGACATTACATTAAAGTTGGATCAGCCTGTAGTGTGTTTTTTCACTTTAATTTTGTGTGTGGCTCCAAATCCAGGCCTCCATTGGTTAATAAATTTGATTTCCATTGATGATTTTTGTGTGATTTTGTTGTCAGCACATTCAACTTTGTACAGAACAAAGTATTCAATGAGAATATTTCATTCATTCAGATCTAGGATGTGTTATTTGTGTAAATGACAGCTGAATATTTTATTTATTTATTTATTTTTCTTTGGTAAATGATGCAGTTCTACCACTCTACATTTTGGGCTTTTATTTTGAAGAGCTCCGCTCTTATTCTACTACCTCCTGTTATTACTGACGCTAAACCTTCTGTTCGAGTTCTCACCATAATGCTGTGCACGTTGCTCCAGAAACGACTGTCACTGAGAGGTGTGTGGAAGATAGGCTGTTGGCAGACAAAGCTCAAACTTAGCGCCCTTGGAAGCAGAAGGAGTTTTCACGGTGTCAAAACGTCTGTGGTGAGAAGAGGAGAGAAATAAAGTTGCACCAGTAGAAGCTCCGAGCATTGTCTTGTGATTAATCCAAGTGGGCCGCTACAGTGAAAACTCCTTTACTACAAGAGACCATCAGAGAAGCTGACACCTCATCTGAGATCCAGCTACCCAACTGATACCAGCCAGCTGATTCCGCTCACACCAATATCCTGCACAGGCAAGATTAAAAAGGGACAGCACACTTAAGGTACAATTACGGATTCTGAAAAGGACATTGAGTGCTAAAGAGCAAAGAGAACTATTTACAAATTGTATGTGTTTTCGTCTCAAAAAAAAAAAAAAAAAAAACGCTGAAGCTATTAATGTTTACAATGATTGTTTATGACACTTGTTACTGTTTCATGCTAAAATTCCTTTGAATGTCCATGATTTGTAAATGCTTGATATAGATTTACTCTGTGGTAAAAGATAACTACAGCTCATAGGTGTGAATTCAGGCATAGGGTAATCAAAGCCACGCTAGACGTGAAACAGTTGCACAAAGATGTCACTCCCAACAGAAGTAACAGACAAGCCCATAGACATGCCACTCAGGTCTAGCTCACGAGAGAGAAAGCTAACAGAAAAAGGCCAAGAAATGTATGACCAAGATACTAAAAAACGGGAAAAAACATTTAACAAGGCCTATGACTCTTGGAAGCTAGCAGCAAGGGAGATTAGGACAAAATTAAAAACCTTCTGCTTATTAGAAGACCTCAATAAACTGCACGAAGATATTCAAGCAAAGTATGATGCTGTTAAACTGCAGTATGAACCTATTCTACGTAACTGTAACACCACGCCAGAGATCGTAAAAAAAATGGACGCTTGTGTTGTGCTGACAAAGGAAATTTGTGACCTCATAAGCAACCGTCAAGAAGCTATTGATGAAGATTATAATGATCAACTTGAAAAAGAAAGAGTAAGAGAAATGTTGAACAAAAAGGAATATGGGTCGGTCTTTGGCTTAACTAAAACTGAAACTGTAAGTTCATCAGAGTCACCAGAGAAATCAAGCAAACTCTCCAGCTCAACCAGTATCCATAACAGTAGAGTAGATGCAGAAGCAGAGCTTGCTGCTAAGCTGGAACAGTCAAAGGCCATGGAAGAAATTCAAGCACAACGAGCACATCTTCACAAGTTAGAAAGCGAATGGAAACTCAAAGAGGCAAAAATGTTGTCAGAAATTAAACAGTTGGAACAAGAGAGAGCAAAACTGCAGCAGTTGCAAGCAACAAAAGAGGTCGCTATAGCCGCAGCTCGTGTCAGAGCATATGACAGTTTTGAAGAAGAAATTGACAGCAGAACTAGCTCAGCTCATAACAGAACACAAACAGAGCCTCGGTTGAATCCAGATGCTGCCTCGTTCCGACCTCACCAAGCAGTGCCTGAGGTGACTATGACACAAGAGTCGGCCAGCTTAGCACAAGCAATTGCTAGTTCACTGAGTATGAACCGCTTGCCAGTCCCTGAACCCACCACATTTAGTGGTGACCCTTTAAGGTTTACAGATTGGAAAATGTCATTCATGACTCTGATTGACAGAAAACCACTTCCAGCAAGTGAGAAAATTTTTTATCTTAAAAATTATCTTGCTGGAGAGGCCCGTAAAGCTGTTGAGGGTTTCTTTTATAGAGATTCAGAGGATGCATACAATGGAGCATGGAAGGTTTTACAAGACAGATATGGTAACCCTTTCATCATACAGAAAGCTTTCCGTGATAAGCTCATGAAATGGCAGAAGATCAGCACAAATGACCCGCTAGCACTACGAGAGTTCGCCGACTTCCTCCAAAGCTGCACTGAGGCAATGCCATACGTCAAAGGATTAGCTATTCTTAACGACTGTGAGGAAAACCACAAGTTGCTCAGAAAACTGCCAGAATGGATTGTTCGAAAGTGGAGTCGAATTGTTGTAGATGAACTTGACACATCTGGCAGCTATCCAGATCTTGCATGCTTCACAGGGTTCCTTAGCAGAGAGGCACGGATAGCTTGTAACCCTATTGCTTCTCCACTGGTGATAAATTTCAAACCTGTAGATGATAGAATTCCAAAGAGAGCCAAAGCTTTCAATACAAGCATACAACCAAACAGTTTTGTTAAAGAGAAACAAGAAACTAACAGTAGCAAACCAAAATTGCTTTGCTCTGTCTGTAAAAGTGAAACTCACGGCATCACAAGGTGTCCCACTTTCACAGCAAAGAGTGTTGAAGATAAAAGGGCATTCATTCATGAAAATCGGCTTTGCTTTGGATGCTTAAGAAAGGGTCATATGACCAAGGACTGTAAGAGGCGACACACATGCAACACCTGCAATCGTCGTCACCCAACCTGCTTGCACGAAGACAGGAGCCAAAGACCTGTGGAAGCAATAACGAACCGCTCCACTTCCACAGAAGAACGTGCAAGCCAGGAAACACACAAGGTCGTGTCCCATACATCAACACAACGCTCTTCTGCTACCTCAAGTATCGTTCCAGTCTTTGTGTCATCAGTACAAGAACCACACAGAGAAATACTTACATATGCAATACTTGACACACAGAGTGACTCATCATTTGTCCTAGAAGATGTAGTTGATAAACTCAATGTGGATGTTCAGCCAGTAAAGCTGAAACTTAGTACCATGACAGCCATCGACACAATCATATCAAGCAAGAGTGTTCATGGTCTACAAGTTCGAGGACTCTACTCTGAGAGTTGTATTCAACTACAGCAGGCCTACAGTCGTGACTTCATCCCGGTGGATAAGTCCTACATTCCAACGAAAGAAACAGCATTTCTGTGGCCTCATCTCAGAAATTTGGCAGACAAGTTGCCACCCCTTCAAGACTGTGATGTAGGGCTCCTAATAGGATATGACTGTCCTTCAGCCCTGGCTCCTCTTGAAGTTGTCTTAGGTGACAAAAATCAACCATTTGCACAGAGATCAGAACTAGGATGGAGTGTAATAGGCTCGACAAACCCCCACCTAGACAGACAAGGAAGTCAAAGCTTTGTACATCGGCTAACAGTAAAAGAACTGCCAATGCCATCTGCAACAGATGTTCTAAAGACCTTGGAATCAGACTTTATTGAGAGAACCTATGAGGATAAATATGTGTCACACGATGATGTTCATTTCATACAGTTCCTTAGTGACCACATCAGGCAGAAAGAAGACGGGCATTATGAGATGCCCCTCCCTTTCAAAGGCAAAAGTCCACCCAACCTGCCAAATAACAAGAGGTTAGCCACAGTTCGCCTACAGTGTCTTAAGAAAAAATTAAAAGCCAACAAACAATACTATGATCAGTACAAAACATTCATGGAGGAAACCATTAACAAGGGTGATGCAGAGCTTGTCCCTACAACATCTGAGGGAAAGACGGAGTGGTACCTTCCGCATCATGGTATCTACCACCCCAGAAAACCGGATAAGCTGAGAGTTGTTTTTGATTGTTCGGCCAAATTCCGTGGTATTTCTCTGAATGACACCCTGCTAACTGGGCCTGATCTAATTAATCCACTGATAGGAGTGCTTTGTCGCTTCAGAAAAGAAGCTGTGGCCATTATCTGTGACATTGAACGAATGTTCTATCAGTTCTCTGTCACGCCTGAATCCAAGAATTATCTAAAGTTCCTCTGGTGGAAAGGTGGAGATTTGGAGAAGGAACCACAGGAGTACAGGATGACTGTCCACCTCTTCGGAGCTGCTTCGTCTCCAGGATGTGCCAATTTTGGTCTGAAGCATTTAGCGCGACAACACAAAGCTAACTATCCTCTGGCATCAGCGTTTGTGGAGAAAAATTTTTATGTTGACGACGGGTTAGTCAGCGTCTCCTCAGTTGAAGAAGCCAAGAAACTGATAACTGAGGCCCAGGAGCTGTGCAAAAGAGGAGGCCTACGCCTTCACAAATTCAACTCAAATGAAGAAGCTGCTCTGTCACGCTTAGACCCCTCTGAAAGAGCAGCAAACATTGAGCCTCTGGGATTCGATCCAACACCATCAGAAAGTGCTCTCGGCATTCAGTGGTTGATAAAGGATGATACTTTCAGCTTTAACATCAGTTTGAAGGATCAGCCCTCAACCCGTCGTGGGTGTTTGTCTGTCATCGCCTCTCTTTATGATCCACTCGGATTCATTGCTCCTTTCAGCCTAAGTGGAAAACGTATCCTTCAAGAGCTTTGTCACAGAGGCATCGAATGGGATGACCCACTTCCAGAAGATATAAGGCCACGGTGGGAGGAATGGATAAATGGTCTTGTCAAGCTAAAGGAGGTCTCAATCCCGAGATGTTATCACCCACATAACTTCCATAACATTGTCAGAGTAGAACTACACCATTTTTCAGATGCCAGCTGCATTGGATATGGTGCATGTTCTTATCTCCGGTACAAAAATGACAAAGATGAAGTCCATTGCAGTCTCGTGATGGCAAAAGCAAGGGTTGCTCCCTCAAAGGTCACAAGTATCCCGAGATTGGAACTCGCAGCGGCGGTGGTTTCTACAAAAGTAAGCGTCGTGTTAAAGGGTGAGCTTGACATGAAAATTGATCAGGAATTCTTCTGGACTGATTCGCAAGTTGTGCTCGGGTACATCAACAATGATGCCCGTAGATTCCACATATTTGTTGCAAACCGTGTTCAACTGATCAGAGATAATAGTGATCCTAATCAATGGCATTATGTGGACACCTCAGAAAACCCGGCGGATCACGCATCCCGAGGTCTTCATGCTTCAGACATTCACTCAACGAACTGGCTGCGAGGACCAAAATTTCTCTGGGAGCGTGAATTACATCTAACACCCAGGAGTCCAGCAGACTTACTTGTTGGTGATCCTGAAGTAAAGAAAATCCAGGTTCTTGCAACCGAGACCAATAGCTGCAATGACATCCTCCAGCGTCTGAGTCGGTTTTCTTCATGGACAACACTCGTAAAGGTGGTTGCAAGAATCAAGAGACTTGGGTCTAAACAAAAACAGCATAGTGAACATGTAACTGTCGAGGAGCGTGTGAAGGCTGCAGAGACTGTGATTAAGATTGCACAACAGCAAGCCTTTCCCCAGGAGATAAAGATACTTCAAGGTCAAAAGGAACTTCCAAGCTCAAGCTCTCTCTTCAATCTTAATCCCATCTGGTCAGAAGGACTACTCTGTGTTGGTGGGAGATTGAAACAGTCATCTCTCTGTCACAAAGTCAAGCATCCAGTCATTTTACCAAACAATAGTCCTGTAACTAAACTCATAGTGTCTCACTACCATGCTAAGACATGCCATCAAGGTCGAAACCAGACACAAATGGAGCTTAGGGCCAATGGATTCTGGGTCATTGGTGGGAGCAAGCTGGTCAGTAAGCTGATACACGCATGTGTGCTTTGTAGGAAACTTCGACGGCCGACAGAGAACCAGCAAATGGCTGAACTACCTAAAGAACGTCTTGAAGCCTCAGCACCTTTCACGTATAGTGGCATGGATTGCTTTGGCCCATTTATTGTCAAGAAAGCCCGCAAAGAATACAAAAGATATGGACTCATTTTCACATGCCTGTACTCTAGAGCTGTCCATATTGAGATGCTCGAAGATTTGTCGACAGACTCCTTCATCAACGCATTGAGATGTTTCATCAGTCTCAGAGGAGCTGTTAGACAACTTCGTTGCGACCACGGCTCCAATTTCATTGGTGCCAGAAATGAATTTAAGGAAGCCCTTAAACAGTGCGACACCAAACTACTGGAAATCTTCATGACTGAAAGGCAGTGCGAATTTGTCTTTAATTCCCCCTCTGCCAGTCACGCAGGTGGTGTCTGGGAACGGCAAATTAGAACCATTAGAAACGTGCTAAATGCTACTTTTGCACAATGCCCAGGTCGACTTGATGACGCTTCTCTTAGAACACTGTTCTATGAAGCCACGGCTATCGTTAACAGCCGCCCATTAACAGTAGATGGAATAAATGATCCTCAAGCTATGGAACCTTTAACACCAAATCACCTCATCATGATGAAATCGAAAGTTGCACTTCCTCCCCCTGGAGTATTTGTTAAGGAGGATTTGTATGCCACAAAGAGATGGAGGAGAGTTCAGTATCTCATTGAACAATTTTGGGGTCGTTGGAAAAGGGAGTATCTGCTCAACATATCCATAAGACAAAATGGCACTTACCTCAACGCAATCTCAAAGTCAATGACATTGTCATTATTAAAGATGACAACCGCCCAAGAAATCATTGGCAACTAGGACGGGTAGTGGAAACTGTTCAAGAAAGTGACGGCTTGGTACGCCGAGTCAAAGTCCAAGTAGGAGAACGAAAGCCTCACAGAAAACAAGATCCTCACTCTAAACCTTCAGTTATTGAGAGGCCTATACAAAAATTAGTACTTCTCCTTGAGAATTAATTGAAGCAGACACTGCTTGATTGATTGTGATATACAGTTCACCTGTATACTTCTGATCACTTCTGTCATTTATTAGAGTCAAGAAATCCTGTACAATTCATCTAGTTTTGTTTATGTATTATTTTATTCATTGTAGCAGGATTTGGTGGGAGTGTAAATGACAGCTGAATATTTTATTTATTTATTTATTTTTCTTTGGTAAATGATGCAGTTCTACCACTCTACATTTTGGGCTTTTATTTTGAAGAGCTCCGCTCTTATTCTACTACCTCCTGTTATTACTGACGCTAAACCTTCTGTTCGAGTTCTCACCATAATGCTGTGCACGTTGCTCCAGAAACGACTGTCACTGAGAGGTGTGTGGAAGATAGGCTGTTGGCAGACAAAGCTCAAACTTAGCGCCCTTGGAAGCAGAAGGAGTTTTCACGGTGTCAAAACGTCTGTGGTGAGAAGAGGAGAGAAATAAAGTTGCACCAGTAGAAGCTCCGAGCATTGTCTTGTGATTAATCCAAGTGGGCCGCTACAATTTGAGTGTTCCCTTTATTTTTTTGAGCAGTGTATATATATATATATATATATATATATATATATATATATATATATATATATATATATATATATATATATATATATATACACACACACACATACACGATTTTGTGCAATTACTGCAATGAAGGAAAAAAAAACCCACGAAAGTGCCATTCCAGAAAATTTTAATTGATAAAATATATATATATATATATATATATATATATATATATATATATATATATATACACACACACACACATACATATACACGATTAAAAAACATGAAAGTGCCATTCCAGAAAAACGAGTATTTTAATCTTTGATTTAAAAATATCTAAAGTCAGAGCTTTTCTAACGTTTTCATTCAGTTACTTCTGTTTAAGAGCGGCATATAGGCAGGACTAACTACAATAGCACATAAATGTGTTTAAACTGTTAATGTAGTATTGTGTAAAATACTTATACACATTCAGCTTCACCGCTGTTCAGAAGTTTAAATCGCGCTACGTTCATACCTGCCTTTTGGCCGGGAAACTACCGTATTTTACTCCTCTTTCCCGCCGTCCTCCCGTATTAGTATTTTCCCGTAAATTTCCCGTATTATACTAAATAAAAAAATATATAGGCCACAGGCGACAATGCACTGACCGCTGTGTGTCTCTTAACCAATCGTGGTGCCGGTTCAAGTAGAAAGTCCCGCCTTTCAGGAGAAACAGCCAATCAGCTTGCTGGTTTTGCGGAGAGCTGTTTAGTGTGCGGGAAGCCCCGCCCCTCCCCTCGCTGTGAGTTCAAGCAGCTAGTCGGAGCAGCTGTCGTTAAAACTAATCTGGATATACGGAGATTTTTCTAAAAGAAAGGTAATTAACCATGTAAACTGTGATGAGATTGTTTCTGATAGCTGGTTAAAAAGACTCTTCTCTGAATCAAAACATAAATTAAACCCACTGTGTGTTTAATAAAATACAGCTTGTGACTCAGTTAGCTTAACTTTAGAATTAGCTAGATAGATATTCAGGGTTTGAGAAAAATCTACATATATATATATATATATATATATAATGCCCTGCCCTGATGTGCCTGATCAGCCAATAACTATCATTTCCAAACTCTATTAGTTCAGGGCTAGTTTTAGGGTTGGTTAGAATTTGTTTAAATCTCAAGTATTGTGGTGTAATGTATTATAATGTAATGTAATGTATTATTTAGAAGGGGTAGAAGAG
Source organism: Astyanax mexicanus (assembly GCF_023375975.1). Classification (NCBI taxonomy): domain Eukaryota; kingdom Metazoa; phylum Chordata; class Actinopteri; order Characiformes; family Acestrorhamphidae; genus Astyanax; species Astyanax mexicanus. The sequence continues at coordinate 50,427,072 of NC_064419.1, read as the reverse complement.
ATGGTTGAGCTGGAGAGAGAGAAAATGTGGAGAGGGCTGAAATTAACTGAACTGATCAGGAGTGGACTGAACGATAGAAAGAAGTATTAATGAAAGATTATTAATTGTGTAGGCCCCTTAGGACTATTATTTACTTATGGAATATATCTGATCCATGTCCTTTTTGTAAATTTGTGCACCCTTCAATTTCAATTTTAAATCTATTAAATAAAAAAAATATATATATTAAAAAAAAAATATATATATATATATATACAGTTGTGGTCAAAAGTTTACATACACTTGTAAAAAAACATAATGTTATGGCTGTCTTGAGTTTTCAATAAGTTCTACAACTCTTATTTTTCTGTGATGGAGTGATCGGAACACATACATGTTTGTCACAAAAAACAGTCAAAAAATTTGGTTCTTTCATAAATTTATTATGGGTCTGCTGAAAATGTCACCAAATCTGCTGGGTCAAAAATATACATACAGCAACATTAGTATTTGGTTACATGTCCCTTGGCCATTTTCACGGCAACTAGGCGCTTTTGGTAGCCATCCACAAGCTCCTGGCAAGCTTCAGGTCGAATGTTTGACCACTCTTCTTGACAGAATTGGTGCAGTTCAGCTAAATGTGATGGTTTTCTTGCATGAACCCGTTTCTTTAGCACTGTCCACATGTTCTCAATGGGGTTTAAGTCAGGACTTTGGGAAGGCCATTCTAAAACCTTAATTCTAGCCTGGTTTAGCCATTCCTTTACCACTTTTGATGTGTGTTTTGGGTCATTGTCTTGTTGGAACACCCAACTGCGCCCAAGACCCAACTTTCGATCTGATGGTTTTAAGTTTTCCTGCAGAATTTGGAGGTAATCCTCCTTCTTCATTATCCCATTTACTTTCTGCAAAGAACCAGTTCCACTGGCAGCAAAACATCCCCAGAGCATAATACTACCACCACCATGCTTGACAGTAGGCATGGTGTTCCTGGGATTAAAGGCCTCACCTTTTCTCCTCCAAACATATTGCTGGGTGTTGTGGCCAAACAGCTCAATTTTTGTTTCGTCTGACCAGAGAACTTTCCTCCAGAAGGTTTTATCTTTGTCCATGTGATCAGCAGCAAACTTCAGCCGAGTCTTAAGGTGCCTTTTCTGGAGCAAGGGCTTCTTTCTTGCACGGCAGCCTCTCAGTCCATGGCGATGTAAAACACGCTTGACTGTGGAGACTGACACCTGTGTTCCATCAGCTTCCAAATCCTTGCAGACCTGCTTCTTGGTGATTCTTGGTTGACTCTTGACCATCCTGACCAATCTCCTCTCGGCAGCATGTGATAGCTTGCGTTTTCTTCCTGATCGTGGCAGTGACACAACTGTTCCATGCACTTTATACTTGCGTATAATTGTCTGCACAGTTGCTCTTGGGACCTGTAGCTGCTTTGAAATGGCTCCAAGTGACTTCCCTGACTTGTTCAAGTCAATAATTCGCTTTTTCAGATCCACACTGAGTTCCTTTGACTTTCCCATTGTAGCTTTTGTAGCTGAGTCTAATCACTGGGTCAAATGAGCCCTATTTAAATGGGCTCATGAGAAGTCAACAGCTGTAGTCAATCAGAATCACTTACAAGAAGTGAAGAGGCCATGACATGAAGCTAATTTGATTGACACAACTCGCTACATCACCAAAATTGACAAATTTTGTTGCTGTATGTATATTTTTGACCCAGCAGATTTGGTGACATTTTCAGCAGACCCATAATAAATTTATGAAAGAACCAAATTTTATGACTGTTTTTTGTGACAAACATGTATGTGTTCCGATCACTCTATCACAGAAAAATAAGAGTTGTAGAACTTATTGAAAACTCAAGACAGCCATAACATTATGTTTTTTTACAAGTGTATGTAAACTTTTGACCACAACTGTATATATATATATATATATATATATATATATATATATATATATATATATATATATATTTTTTTTTTTTTTTTTTTTTTTCCTCGTTTGGGCTGTTGGGGCGGCGGAAAAAATCCCTTATTTTTAAGTCCAAAACTTGACAGGTATGGCTACGTTCAACCCGTAGCAACGCAGTTTCCGCCTTCTTTTGACAGATCTGTTAAGGTGATTGGCTGCAGTAAAAAATGATGGACAGCTTGGTCTGTCTGAGGATTGGCTTAATAAAAAGTGATTGACAACGAAAGTGTAGTATATGATTGACTGCAGTCGAAAATGATTGACACATGCTCCGCCGTTTAGCCACGCCCACTGGGCATACCTGTCAAGTCTCCCGTTTTGGCCAGGAAACTACCATATTTTACTCCTCTTTCCCGCCGTCCTCCTGTATTAGTATTTTCCCGTAAATTTCCCGTATTATATTACATTTAAAACAATGTAGGCCACAGGCGACAGGGCACTGACCGTGTCTCCTAACCAATCGTGGTGCCGGTTCAAGGAGAAAGTCCCGCCTTTCAGGAGAAACAGCCAATCAGCTTGCTAGTGTTGCAGAGCGCAGTTTAGTGTGGGGAAGTCCCGCCCCTTCCTTTGCAGCGAGTTCAGGCAGCTAGTCGGAGCAGCTGATGTTAAAACAGATCTGGATATATGGAGATTTTTCTAAAAGAAAGGTAACTAACCATGTAAACTGAGATGAGATTGTTTCTGATAGCTGGTTAAAAAGACTCTTCTCTGAATCAAAACATAAATTAAACCCACTGTGTGTTTAATAAAATACAGCTTGTGACTCAGTTAGCTTAACTTTAGAATTAGCTAGATAGAGGGTCAGGGTTTGAGAAAAATCTATATATATAATGCCCTGCCCTGATGTGCCTGATCAGCCAATAACTATATCATTTTCAAACTCTATTTTATCAGTTCAGGGATAGTTTTAATGTTTGTTAGAATTTGTTTAAATCTCTAGTATTGTGGTGTAATGTATTATTTAGAAGGGGTAGAAGAGATGGTTGAGCTGGAGAGAGAGAAAATGTGGAGAGGGCTGAAATTAACTGAACTGATCAGGAGTGGACTGATCGATAGAAAGAAGTATTAATGAAAGATTATTAATTGTGTAGGCCCTTAGGACTATTATTTACTTATGGAATATATCTGATCCATGTCCTTTTTGTAAATTTGTGCACCCTTCAAGTTTTTAATTGGGCTGTATTAAAATAATTACATATGTAGAAATGTCCACAACATTTCAGTGTCAAAGGTAGACTATCAGATTTTGATAGTCTAATTGTAGCCTGTAAGCAGTTCACAGGTGGTTATTTTTAGTATATTTCAGTAAACCTGTCTTAAAATGTAAGGGATACTGAACCTCGTTTTGCTTGTGGGGCGGCTGAAAAATTCACTTATTTTTAAGTCCAAAACTTGACAGGTATGCCACTGGGGCTCCTGTCTGCAGCATTACCCTTCTCAGCACTCCACGTGAACGCGCAAACGGAGGCGGAGTAGAGAGGCGGAGTGAGTAGGGAGCGGTTGGCTCAGGAACTATGGCTGCGTCCAGAAACCCCAAAAGTGTCTCCTTTTTCCTACCGATCCTCCTCCTCTCCTCCGTGACCCGGAAACTGATTTCGTGAGGCCATCTTGCCGCCTGTCCGAATACCGTAGGAGACGAAAGAAGCCGCTTAAAATCCACCTGTAGTAGCCTTCCAACGGAGGTTACATCAGTGTATCCTACTCCGGAAGACTTTTAAGGATTTTTAATGACATCACTGCATCCACGCCCACAGAGCACGCGAAAATGGGGAAGGCAACGCCCAAATGTACGTCATAAACATATTAATTAACTAGGTTCCTTATCTAATTAAACAGCCAGTAAAGCAGTAATATAATTTATAGTTTAGATAAACTGTATGCTCAGTAAAACTATATTTATGATCCTATGTGTATCATGTTATACATATAAAAACATTATTTATAATATATATAATTTTAATTAATTCATTTATTTACTTATTTATTTTAACTTAGGGACTGATGAGGAAACTGAATCCCTCATAAGGCTGAGGTCAGACAGGGCTGCCAGAGTCACTGGTCAGAGATGCGGCCTAAAATGCGGCTGGGAGTAAACAGGATTTTATTGGAATATCTGAATTTTTAGCTGTGTGTGATAGTAATGTTCTGAAACGTGCTGAAAGTGAGCGTTGTGATTGGCTCAGTTCAACAGTAGTCAACATCCTATCTAAAAGGAATCAGCTGTCCCATTTCCCCAATTACAGCTCCTTCCCTCCATTCCTCCTCCTCCTCTCCTCTCCTCGATTCCTCCACCTTCTTCCGGGGTAGGAGAGGAGGAGTAGGAAAGGAGGAGTAGGAGAGGAGGAGTAGCAAAAGTTTCTGGACGCAGCCTATCTGAACTATCTGAAGGCTCCGTGAACCACGTGACCATCAAGCATTTTGAACTTCCGTTGTCGCAACTCTCTGGCTGCGTCCAGAAACTTTTGTTACTCCTCCTCTCCTACTCCTCCTTTCCTACTCCTCCTCTCCTACCCCGGAAGAAGGTGGAGGAATCGAGGAGAGGAGAGGAGGAGGAGGAATGGAGGGAAGGAGCTGTAATTGGGGAAATGGGACAGCTGATCCCTTTTAGATAGGATGTTGACTACCGATGAACTGAGCCAATCACAACGCTCACTTTCAGCACATGCCGGATCCTGCCCAGCCAATCACAGCTTCTGAATAAAGCTCCACATACAAAAATAAAAAGAGAGATCAATAAACACAATTCCAAATTCTAGAGATCAAGCTTCAAAGTGCAGCCTGATTAGCCATTGATGAAGGTTGCATATGTAAATATTAAATTATTTTAATAGTAAAATATGATTTCATTGAATGTAATAAAACAAATAACAAATCTTAATAAATAATAAATATAATAATACATATTATATTTTGCAGACATGTTGAAGTGAAAAAATATTAGATGAAACAGCATCAATGGAACATTACTATCACACAGCTAAATATTCAGATATTCCAATAAAATCCTGCTTACTCCCAGCCGCATTTTGGCCGCATATATAAATAAAGTTTTACTGAGCATACAGCTTATCTAAACAAAAACATATATTAGTGCTTTACTGGCTGTATAATTAGATAAGGAACCTAGTTAATTAATATGTTTATGACGTATATTTGGGCGTTGCCTGCTCCTCGCACTGCTTTTCGCGTGCTCTGTGGGCGTGGATGCAGTGATGTCATTGGAAAATCCTTAAAAGTCTTCCGGAGTAGGATACACTGATGTATCCTTCAATGGAAGCCTACTACAGGTGGATTTTAAGCGGCTTCTTTCGTCTCCTACGGTATTCGGACAGGCGGCAAGATGGCGTCACGAAATCAGTTTCCGGGTCACGGAGGAGAGGAGGAGGATCGGTAGGAAAAAGGAGACACTGGCTGCGTCCAGAAACCCCAAAAGTGTCTCCTTTTTCCTACCGATCCTCCTCCTCTCCTCCGTGACCCGGAAACTGATTTCCTGAGGCCATCTTGCCGCCTGTCCGAATACCGTAGGAGACGAAAGAAGCCGCTTAAAATCCACCTGTAGTAGGCTTCCAACGGAGGTTACATCAGTGTATCCTACTCCGGAAGACTTTTAAGGATTTTTAATGACATCACTGCATCCACGCCCACAGAGCACGCGAAAATGGGGAAGGCAACGCCCAAATATACGTCATAAACACATTAATTAACTAGGTTCCTTATCTAATTAAACAGCCAGTAAAGCAGTAATATAATTTATAGTTTAGATAAACTGTATGCTCAGTAAAACTATATTTATGACCCTATGTGTATCATGTTATACATATAAAAACATATATTATTTATAATATATATATATATATATATAATTTTAATTAATTCATTTATTTACTTATTTATTTTAACTTAGGGACTGATGAGGAAACTGAATCCCTCATAAGGCTGAGGTCAGACAGGGCTGCCAGAGTCACTGGTCAGAGATGCGGCCTAAAATGCGGCTGGGAGTAAACAGGATTTTATTGGAATATCTGAATTTTTAGCTGTGTGTGATAGTAATGTTCTGAAACGTGCTGAAAGTGAGCGTTGTGATTGGCTCAGTTCAACAGTAGTCAACATCCTATCTAAAAGGAATCAGCTGTCCCATTTCCCCAATTACAGCTCCTTCCCTCCATTCCTCCTCCTCCTCTCCTCTCCTCGATTCCTCCACCTTCTTCCGGGGTAGGAGAGGAGGAGTAGGAAAGGAGGAGTAGGAGAGGAGGAGTAGCAAAAGTTTCTGGACGCAGCCACTTTTGGGGTTTCTGGACGCAGCCTCTCTCTCTATGGCTCTGGGATTGGGGGTCTGTCTCTCTCTCTCGTATGGTGAGGAATTAGTGCCAAATTGAAAAGCAAACACTAGGGTGGAACAATGTAAAAACAATCAACAAAATGCATTGCTTTTCCTCACTAACATGCAGAATAAGTGCCAAAATTAAATGCAAAAACTACTATTACATTACATTTCATTGCACTTGATCTCTTTATTGAAAAACAATACACACTTATTTGCATTTTCACAACCAAACGCTGAATTAGTGCCAGAATTTATAAAATACACCTTGAAATGTTATCAAGGCACAGCTGTATTTTTTTTCACCATAAGATACTTTAAACATGAACTCCTCCTTTAAATGTAATACTTACGAGATTGCTTTTAAACACGGATGTGAGGAAAATGTGCCAGAATGAAAAGTTTTAGCTCCAGTGCACTGCTTTAATATCACCCAATCTCTGAACAGAAAAACAGTGTGTGTGAAACGCTGAATTCGTGTCAGAATCGCACTTACAATGCAATCACCTCAACTGCATTGTATTCCACTGTGTGGCGCTGCGAACGTGTAAAGCAATCACAATGTCCAGCGATTGCATTCCATCTAACCACAGCGCTGGAATCGTGCCAAAATAAAATAAAATCACTGTCCAATCAGAACGCTCTCCTGAATTTGGGGCGGGGCTGAGACGCCAGTCTCTTGGAGCTGTACCAGAAGAAAAGTCTTTCCGCGACAGGATAAAAGAGGAAATAAAAACTTTAATTCAACAAATTAAGGCTGGGACAGTTACAGACGACTATGTGCTGCTCAGAGTGGAGTGGATTTTAGAGAAGACGCTCATGTTCTCACATTTAGCGCCAAAGACTTTCCCGAAACCTCAAACAATGCGCTGAAGCATGTTCTGGTTCCAGCAGTTCATGTTTAAAGTATCTTATGGTGAAAAAAAATACAGCTGTGCCTTGATAACATTTCAAGGTGTATTTTATAAATTCTGGCACTAATTCAGCGTTTGGTTGTGAAAATGCAAATAAGTGTGTATTGTTTTTCAATAAAGAGATCAAGTGCAATGAAATGTAATGTAATAGTAGTTTTTGCATTTAATTTTGGCACTTATTCTGCATGTTAGTGAGGAAAAGCAATGCATTTTGTTGATTGTTTTTACATTGTTCCACCCTAGTGTTTGCTTTTCAGTTTGGCACTAATTCCTCTCCATACTCTCGGGCGGGGCTGCTCAGGGTTAGCTTGGGTGGCTAAACTAACAGCTCGGTCTCCCCCGATGCTGGTGGAAGTTCGGCTGGCCGGACTGGCTAACCGCTAGCTTACCGGTGGTTCTGAGTGTATGATGAACTAGCTAGGTTTTAAGATTGGGTCGGACCCGATACCGTTTGGCTGTGCTAACTGAACATATCAAGCGTAAGCTCTGTTAGCTATGCTCACGATGCTCAGTGCTGTCCCTGGGACTGAACAGAGCTTATTTATTACAAACAATTAATCATATTATGAACTATTTAAATAACTAATTATTAGCTCGTGAATTCTCATTATTACTTTTGCTAAATAAAACATAATTTAAAGTTTAAAGACAGTTTAAAGAGTTTATCTTTAGTTTTGTATTTTATTTTTATTATGCAAGCATTTGGTGAGGTATTGTTTAGGTTGCTCTGACAGCATTATTACCGTACATTGTGTGAGTGGTATAGGTACAGGTTTACAGTTGCTTAAAAAATGTTTATACAATTTCTATTTCATATTTGTTGAACGAGAGAGAAAGAGACAGAAAAACAGAGAGAGGTAGAGACAGAAAGAGAGAGAGAGACAGACTGTACACTGTATTGTAGTTGTAGGTAATTAAAATGGTCTTACTTTTCCTGTGGATATCCGCTGTGAGGTGATCAGTCTGTACGGAATCTGTCTCTCTCTGTTTCTTGTTTATTTAGTTATTAAACTGCAAGTTTTACTGAATACAGACGCACAGCTCCAGCTAGTGATGGGTCTGACGACACTGAAACCTCTGCAACCCCTGTGTCGGACCGCGTATCATTTTAAGGAAAACCATGTGACCGATGCAGTTCCTCGCACAGTTGCATGCAATGACTTTTTAAGTCCAGCAGATGTCGCCATTAAGTGATACAGCAACACAGTTTCAACACAGTGTCGGTACAGTTTGGGAAATGTGCCATACACTCAATGAGGCTTTATCTGCCCATCACTAGAGCTCTCTGCATTCAACAGGAATCTACTGAACACTGCAGAAATACCAGATCTCCACAGGAGATCTGGGTTTTTTTTTGGGAGGGTTTCTGGACGCAGCCCTTCTCTCTTTTTTTTTTTTTTTTTTTATTAATCACATACAAACATATAAACATGCAAAAAGTATGTCAAGAGATAACAGATATCAATACAAATAAGGGGTCCTTTAGGTCCTTTCAAGTCTTTTAGTCCTTTGGAGTCACATATGTGGAGTATAGTAGCACAGTTCTTTTAGCTTTGAGAGGTTTGAGCATTGCAAAATGTTCATATACTCATCCAACTCACTCTTAAAGACAAGGAATAATGGTCTGTTACCACTGAATTTGCATTTATGGATATGAAATAAACCAAGCAGTAAGAACAGATTGATCATAAAATACTTATCATCAATTGAATTCTCAGAAGTAAATACACCAAAAAAGATATCTTTACATTTAAAGGAAAAATCCTCAATAAAATATATTTGAATAAAATGTAAGAGTTCAGACCAGAACTTGCTGCTATAGATACATTGCCAAAACAAGTGGGTAACATCTTCAGAAGCACTTTTACAAAATGAGCAGTCAGTTTCAATATCAGACTTATATTTTAGAAAAAAAATCTTTACTGGGTAAATTTTATGTAATAATTTCAGCCTAATTTCTCTCACTTTGTTGGAAAGAAAATATTTTAAAGGTAAAGACCACACTTTTCGCCATGGTATACTCTCTGCAATACTATTCCAATATGGTATAACATAAGGAATTGTAGCAATATCTTTCTGGAATAATGCTCTTATCTGCTTATTGTTTCGTGGCTGTTTAGCTGAAAAACATACACTCCCAACATAAGTATCCAGCAAATCAAGTGACTGAGGAAATGGCCAAGGAAAGTCTACACCTCTCAGCAGTAAAGTTGCACCAACTGGTATAGCGTTTATCACAGTACAGTATTCTTTAACTGGGATATCAATTTTGTATTTATTAATTAGGTCAGTATAACTGTATGGCCTACCATTTGAGTCAAGAATTTGACCAACTAAATTTAGATTATTCCTAAACCAATTTTCGTAGAAGAGCGATTTGTTTTTGTAGAGAATATTTTTATTATTCCAAATGTAGTATCTGTGAGGAGAAAAATTATGCTTGTACAGGAGACACCAAGCCAAAAGCATTTGTCTATGGAAATTTTAGATTTTTATGGGGATCTTTTGTACATCATAGTTACACATTAATACAAACTTTAGTCCACCAATTTTTGAGAACACAGTATTTGGGATAATATTCCAGAGAGAAGAAGGATTATTTATAAATTTTTTTAGCCAATTAATTTTAAACGTATTGTTTAAAGTTGTAAAATCAAGAAAATCAAATCCGCCACACTGTCTTGTATTCATTAATACAGATTTTTTAATTAAATGTATTTTATTTTTCCAAACAAAGTTAAACAACATGACATCAATTTTTTTTAGCATCTTTTTATCTACGTCCAGAGCGAGAGCAGCATAGGTTAACCGAGATATCCCTTCTGCCTTAGAGAGTAAAATTCTTCCTTTAATTGTTAAATCTCTTTGTAACCATGCATTGAGTCTCTTTTGTGTTTTTTCAACAAGTGGAGTAAAATTCAACTGACACCTACTTTTCTGATCCTTAATTATTTTAATTCCTAAATAGGTAACTTGATCCCTAACTGGAATACCACAGATGATGTCGGCAGTACAGTCTTTTATAGCCATTAACTCGCATTTTTTAAAATTTAGGCGAAGACCAGAAGCCATAGAGAAATTATCAATCAGTTCAAGAGCAAGGGGAATTTGAGAGGCATCCTTAAGGAAAAGTGTTGTGTCATCAGCCAGTTGGCTTATGATAATATTTCTATCTCCTATATTTATTCATTTTAATAAACTCCTGGATATATAAAGAGTAAGAAATTGGGAAGCAATTAAAAATAAATAAGGCGAGATTGGACAACCTTGTTTAATCCCACGTGCCACCATAAATCTTGGGGATGTACCAAATTGTAGTTTAACTGAACTACTATTATTTTTGTATAAGGTTTTCACAGTTTTACAAAAATATTCTCCAAAACCAAGCTTGGAGAGAGCTTTAAGAATGAAGCCATGTTCTAGTACATCAAAAGCTTTATAGAAGTCAAGGAACAACAAAAAACTATTATCATTTACAAAATCATTGTAATCCAACAGATCTAAAACCAGTCTGATATTATTTGTAATATGTCTTTTACTCATAAAACCTGATTGGGATTCGTCTATTACAGAATCCAAAACCTCTTTGATCCTTCCAGCGAAAATAAGAGCCAAGATTTTATAATCATTATTAAGGAGTGTAATTGGTCGCCAGTTTTCTAAACAATCCTTATCTTTCCCAGGTTTTGGAACTAAAGTGATTATCCCTTGTGTCATAGTTGATGGTAACTCCTCTTTCTCTATGCTTTCTGTAAAAACCTTAAGCAAAAAGGGAGACAGTTGCTCAGCAAACATTTTATAGATTTCTGAGGTAAGGCCATCACACCCAGGACTTTTATTATATTTTAACATTTTGATGGCCTTTAGCACTTCCTCTTGGGAAATGCTGTAATCACATGCATTCCTATCATTCAGCAAGATAGTTTTATGGTCGTTGATTGAGTCTAGAAATGAGCTGGCTGCGATTTCATTGAACTCCGATGTATACAAGTTTGCATAAAAATGTGTGCAATAGGATGCTATTTCCTTGGGATTACTGATTATTTTACCATTCATCCCAAGTTTATTAATGGAAGCATTTAAAGCATTTGTTTTCTCTAATCTAAAGAAGAAAGCTGAGTTAGTTTCCCCTTCCTCCAGCCATTTTTGCCTAGAACGAACATAAGCTCCTTTGGCTTTTAACTTGTACATATCATCTAATTTGTTTTGTAATTCCATATACTCACATTTCTCCCTTTCTGTTAAGAGTTCCTTTTGTGTTAATGAATCTATTTGAGAGATTATCTTTTCTTCATTTGCTCTATTGTTTTTAGCCAAAGCACTTCCAAAATTCCTTAAGAACTTTCCCATCTCATATTTTAGAAGCTCCCAGTTTTTACCATAAATCATTTGTGTCTCTGCCCTTTGCCAATAGACCTTAATTAATACACTAATTTGCTGCTTCACTTTCTCATAATTTAGAATAGAACTATTTAGTTTCCAAAGTAGAGCCTTTGTAAGCCCCAAAGAACACCCTGGTGTCAAGGTTAGCGATAGATAAATTCCCCTGTGATCTGTAAAAGGACTACTGGTAATATTCACAACAATATCATTCTTTTTTACATTTTTAGAAAGTAACCAATAATCAATCCTAGACTTCCTAGAACAGTTCTTATTGCACCAAGTGTATTGAAGCTTGTCTGGGAATTTCTCTCTCCAAATGTCAATTAAATCAAATTTGTCGATAAAACACTTTAGTAACGGGTTCAGAGGCATAGACTTTCCTGGTGGGCTTCTGTCAATCACATTATTCATCGGAATATTAAAATCCCCCCCAATAATAAGGAGAGCATCTGGGTATTTTGAAAGTAAGTGTGAGATTTTACTATCCAATTTATTAAACAGAATATTATTTTCAGCCTGGGCATTGTATCCATATATGTTAACCAATATTAAGAAAGATTTTCAAGTGTGATTACCATTATCAAAAAGTGCCCAACAGAATCTATGTCAGTTTCCAAAATACTTCCATTAAATTTATTCTTAAAGATTCCCACCCCGGCTGACCGCTCTGACCCATGTGCTAACCAAATATCATTTCCCCACTGTGATCTCCAAAAACCTTTATCATTAGAAACTGAGTGACTTCCTTGAACAAAACAAAAATCCGTCTTGAATTTCTTTGCAAACAAAAAAATTGCCTTTCTTTTCACATTGTTTTTGAGACCCCTAACATTAAGAGAAAACAAGGATAACGACATACACACTGAAAACTATCAACGTGCTATGTAGAACAGTTTAACCTTTTCTTAACAACGTTTGGAGACTAAAGTTTACGAAACTTAACAAGGAAGCTTCAAACCATTTCCTAATCACAGATAGTGATTTTTTTTTTTCTTTTTTTTATTAATTTTAGAATGTAAAAACGTTTTCAGGATTGAAGATATATAGCCAATTTTAACCCATGCAAGAGAGATATTGAAAGGGATATATTTAAAGGAGTGTACTTATTCCCTTTTAATTTGAGTGTCTTTTGTTTAGTGTATATATAACAAGTGATTATTGTTAACAATTGACACGTCACTTTCATACCCTTTTTTTTTCATTTATCAAATCAAGATGACCCATATAAAGGAAAGTACATTCTTACAAAATCCCACAATGAAAAAGGAGGCTATATCCAGCCTACCATCTTCTCATATATCCACAACTTTTTTGCCATCCACGTAAGCAAAGGGACCTCTAAAACCTGCCTTTTTCCCTTCTTTTCTCGCTTTCTCAATCAGTGGCCAAAGCTTGTTCCGGGCATCTTTTGCACTCTGTGACAGATCTTCAAAAATTCTTATTTTCTTGTCTTTGAGGAAGGCTGAGGACCTCGCATCCCGCCAAATTCTGTCCCTCACAGAACGAGACAGAAACTGCACAATGATGCGGCGACACGACTGTAGATCATTGGACCGGGGGCCCAGTCTGTGAGCAATGTCCACAGAGAGAGGCAGCTGTTCAGCTATGTCGGGGGAGACTTTGCTGAACACATCGATGAGAATTTTCTTGACGTTTTCCCCATGTTGCTCCTTAATCCCAGCAACGCGTAGATTCCATCTCCTCTTATACTCATCCAAATCCTCAACTTTAGCACAAAGCTCTTTATTTTCTTTCTCCTGCATTTCCACTTTTCTTTTCAGCGTTTGGAACGTGGTAGACACCTCATCCACTTGTTTCCCCAAGAATTCAAGAGTCTCTACTATACTTCTAATGGAAGCCGTATTTTCTTTGACCGTCATCTCGAGAGACTGCAGTCGACTGAGGGACTCGATTTGCATTTTTTCAATTCTCTCCATTACCGTGAGCAGATGAGAGTTTGGGATGGATTCTGCCAACTTGGCTGTCTCTCCTTTTTTTGACTTCTTTGCTGCATGCTTCGGAGTTTCTGGCGTAAGAGGTGTTTCCATCGGTTCTGTTTCACTGTTATCAAGAGCAGTGACTAAGGATTTTCTGGCATAAGAGTGCATTACTTCGCGAATGTTTTCCTCCGACATGTTTTTTTTTTTTTTTTTCCTCCTCTTCAGCACACTAAGAGTGGGATCAAGAGCCCTGGTAACTTTTTCCGCTGAAGTTAAAACTAATTAAAATGCATTAGGTAGCGAGTAAACCCATTCCTCTGTGGCAGCAGGATTACCAGCTCAAGAACAGAAAGCTCTTCAACATTAAAGTTGCATTGTAAGTTCGGTTTGAAGCTTTACCTTGCAGAGCTACACCAACACGATGCACCTACAGCAGCGCCATCTTGGCTCCCCACGCGCTTTCAGTTTCATTACAGAGCCCTGACCAGCCAGCTTTGTTTTAAAGTCTCGCGATAGTTGAGATAGGTTCACTTCCATATATAGACCGTTTTAGATGAATATTCATAGAAAGTGACGTAGCTGTTCCTGGGACACTTCACTTCTGTTTTGCGGTAAACAGCTTTCAAAACAGTGGATGTAATTTAATTTAAACCTTCCCTTACACACTGTTCCACAGCCACAAGAACTGCTGCAACCTGATTGCAAACTTCCCCTAATCTGAGAGTCACAAACACTGAAAATCAGGTCATTACCAGCAGATTCTCAAATTTCTTTAACAAGTAAACTATGGAGGACCAAAAATGACAAGTATAAATAAATAAATGCACATAAAAATGTAGAAATAAATAAATAAGTGTTGAAATAAATATATTCATAAATGCACATATAAATGAATAAATATGTAAATAAATAAATACATGCATAAATAATTGTATAGGTAAATAAATAAATAAATTAATAATTACATTTCTTATTTATATATTTATTTATTTATTCCTTTATATGTGCATTTATTTATTTCAACATTTATGTATTTATTCATTTATTTATTCATTCATGTATTTTAACATATCTACATTTATTCATTGTTTTTTTACATTTACACATATCTATTCATTTATTTATTTACCTATACAATTATTTATACCTGTATTTATTTATTTATATATTTATTTATTCATTTATATGTGCATTTATATATATATATATATATATATATATATATATATATATATATATATATATATATATTTTTTTTTTTTTTTTTTTTTTCAACATTTATATATTTATACTTATGTCATTTTTCCATAGTAAACTATAGTAAACACGCCTGCTTTCGTTTTTCACCTTCTGACCTGCCTGCAGTTACAGTGTCCGTTCACAACTTCTCCCTCCTTCTGATCTATAAATCATGCAGAGTACGTGCTGGAGAGCGTCTGACTAGATCCAACCTCACCAAACACTATAGTGATGCTTCTCTACTACAGGAACAAATATTCCCAACTTTTCCACTGAGAAATTAATTATATGCGTCCAAACTGCAGTACGCTTTCACTGCCTCAGTTTCTGATAGTGATCACATCTGGGTAGTTCACCTCTGGGAAGTGTTTTAAATCAGAGGAAGAAAACTTCCCTCTTAAATCCTTATCAAAAGGATCAGGAAAAGAGGTTTGATCACTTTTTACTAATTTCTGACTATAGCGTGTTTGCTCTGTGTTCGGTGGACTTGTCATTTTGACAGCTGTATATTTGAAAATAAATATTGTTTTCCCTCATTGAAATATATAAACTATATCAAAGCTCTTTTCCTGATCCTTTTGATAAGGATTTAAGAGAGAAGTATTTTCCTCTGATTTATAACGTTTGCCAGAGGTGATCTACCCAGATCTGATCATTATCTTGTTGAAACAGCGTGTGTTTACAGAGGCAGTGATATAATATATCATATATAGCGCATATAATTAATTTCTCAGTGTAAAAGTTGGGAATATTTGTTCCTGTAGTAGAGAAGCATCACTATAGTGAATACTTAATTCATAAAAACTCTGATATTGTGTGAAAAGCAAATAGGGAGTGCTGTATGGATCAATTGTTTTCATCATCATATAAAATTATTTTTATATAAATTAAATAAAAAATACATGGAAATTCTCATTACCGTTATGTGTCCGTATCCCTTCTTTCTAATTTTAAGTTAAACCATATAAAAATTACTAAGCATATAAAATAAATAAAATAGGGTAAAGTCATTTAAAATATCTATATTTATACATAATATAAATAATTTTTGTGTTGAACAAAAAAATGTACTTTTTTTTAAACAAAATAACTGTGTCCGAACAATTTTTTTCTCATTACCATTTCATGATTTCACCCCCCTATAAAAATTACACTGTGCCTTTTTATTGATCAGCTGTCCCATGATGCATCACTTCAGAGACAAGCTTCAAAATGTAGATAAGGTCAGTTGGTCACTATTCTCTCCCTTTGAGAAATCTGTGTTAATATTGCTAAAACTGTCCTCAGTTACACTGTGTATTATCATCACCGTTATGGTTTAATACTCATTACTTTAAAAATATAAAAATAAATTATTTCATGAATATTATCACAATACAAGACTTTGACATCTGGCAAAGTTATAGTTTGTTAGCATATTAGCATTTTAAGTTATTTGTGAAATTAGCCAAGAGCATCTCATTACCATTACTCAATATTCTCATTACCATGCATTATAAGGGCCATAACTGTAATACGAACCATTGAGCTGGTAATGAGATTCTTATGTAAGACTGCTAAAAGAGTCATTTAACAGAGTTTATTTGATCATTTATGGTAATTTATATATATATATATATATATATAATAAATTATCATAAATGAAAAATTACATATGTACATATATAAAATAAATTACCATAAATGATAAAATAAATTATATATATATATATATATATATATATATATATATATATATATATATATATATATATATATATATAACAATGTCATTGATGTTTTTCCTCTTTTGATTAGTCTAATGGTTATATTCATTTTTTGAAGACTGACAGAGATTAAACGTAAGAAGGCAGCAGCCAAGGCTAGAGTTTCTTGAAATTTGCTTGTTTTTCTGGTTTCATGTTTTGTTAAACAATTAAGTTTCATTACCGTGACATTTATTCTCATTACCGTTTTATTGTGTTCTCATTACCGTTATGGATCTAAAATGTTACATTTTTTAAAATGTTTCTTATCATAACTTTTCTTCATTTTATTATAGTATATCCCTCACCTATTGTCCACATGAGTTTTTGATCAAACATATTCTAAAATCATTTCCATTAATTAAAAAATTAAAATATATTTTACAAATGTTGTATCGGTAATGAGAGTTGCTTAACTATAAATAAATAAATAAAAAGATCAAAGTAATTGTCAAGGACTGTGCTGTTAAGTTGATGGGATTTGTTGTGGAAATATGAATTTAATCATCAAAAAATGTTTTGAACCGTTGATCTAGCTTCGTCATTTACTGTAACGGTAATGAGAATTATTCTGGATCATATAAGATTCAAATGATAATAAAATTCTATTTTTTAAAAAATTATATGAAAAAATAATCAATTTAGTAAAATACACATTCTATTTTAACTTCTCAACTTGAAAAAATGCTGCAAAGCGGTGAAAAACTTTTTTATTTTTGATGTGAAGTTCTTCATGAAATCACCCCTATAATTAATTATACAAAAACATCTTGTGACTGAAGGGTTGAACTGTGGGAGGATCAAACAGGAAGTTCTTTAAAAAAAAGAACACAACAAGGTAACACACACTCACACACACACACACACACACACACACACTCACACACACACACACACACAAACACACACACACACTCACACACTCACACACACATACACACACTCACACACTCACATACTCACACACACACTCACACACACACACACACACACACACTCACACACACACACACACACACACACACACAGACACACACACACAGACACACTCACACACACACACACTCACACACACACAAACACACACAGACACACACACACACACACACACACACACACACACACACACACACACACAGACACACACACACAGACACACTCACACACACACACACTCACACACACACAAACACACACAAACACACACACACTACACTAACACAAACACACACACACATACACAGTGCTGCAGGGCTCTATACTGAGACCACTCTCACATTCTGACTGTTTCGCCTTGTTTTATGTTATCTCTGTACATTATCTTCCCCTGATAGAACTGATACAGAAAGAGCAGAAATTACAGAAGTAAAGGTGAAAGAAATGGTTAAGGGTTTTGTGGTGTTTAAACACAGTTAAACTTGTGCAAAATTGTTAAATACAGCAGAAATACTTATTTCAGCATTTAAGCTCCACAGAGAAGCAGTCTGTAGAGTTTGTTGTTCTGCTTGTCTGTACTTGTCATTGTTTACTGAATCAACATAACTCACCCTACCCTTGGGCAGATATCCAGCAGATCAAGTTCCAACTGGTTTGGAGTGAACCATTTCAGAGGGGTGGATTTTTAGGACAGTGGATATTTTTTGGGAGTAAAATGAATATAAACACTGACTCTGCTACTTAGTTTTTGTCTGTGGTTTACTCTAAATCCCTTTTTGTATTTAAAAGAGTTTTACTCTCAGTATTAAAACCTACAGACAGACTCCTGACAGTTCAGGAAATCCCCGTCTCTGTTCCCTGAGCACTCAGCAACAGGACCTGGAGCACTTTTCTCTTCTCGGGTAAAGGAGTGACTCTTTTAGGGGGAATGTAGATAGTCTCCGTTATTAATGCAGATTTGATGCTGAAAATAGACCTGATGGTAATTTGGGTATATGCCAGGCGCTCTGTGTTTGCGGTTGTCAGCTGTCACTTTAAACTGGACTTTAAGTTCCTCTGAGGATTGGATAATAATACAACAGGGTGGGGGTTGGGAGATAAGGTTCCTGTAGTTTCAGTTGCTGTTTAAGTGAAACACAAAAAACCTGGACGTGTAAAAACTGCTCCAGAGAGGAAACTTCTTATACCTTCAGACATGAATTTTATACAGTAGATATATTCAATTTATATGTGTTTATATATTATTATGTACTATGTATATATATTATGTATGTATTCTATTGTATTGTATTCTGGTTCTAAAAAAAACATTTATATGTATAGACAGTACTTGTGATTTTTTTAAGGGGGGGGGGAGTCAATAGTTAATATCCATACGGTTTAACACACTTATATACAAGAATGTTATACATTTTATTGCAATTCTATATTAGAATGAAACTCGGCTTGAATAAATAAATCAGTCTTAAAAATATTTTATCTGCAGTCAGTTGTGGCTGCGGTCGAGTTCTGTAAAGATTTCTTAGTAATCTAATAATTCTAAAGGGCTCCGTATAAAATGTGCAGAGACACAATTGCGGAGAAAACCGACATTAGCAGACATCATGCCCGAGCTTCACTCACCCCATACACCCAAATTACAGGTCTATTTTCAGCATCACATCTGCATCAATAATGGAGACTATCCAAATACCTCTTAAAAGAGTCACTTCTTTTCCAGAGAGGAGTAAATTATTTCAGTGTGTGATTGGTTGGGAGCATTAGCAACAAGTAGGGTTGCCACCTGTTCCGATTCTCCCAGAACTGTCCTTCTTTTTAATATTTGGTCCCGGAAAAAAAATCTAATTTAATGTCCTGGTTTTCACAAGGTTAGTTTAACTGACTATTTATACTTTTTGTGTGAATCATATATTAAGGAGGGAGAGCACATCAGATTTGACATCACCACATTTAAAACAACTCTATAGACAGTTACTGTGTAAAATCTTAAGAGATTGAAGTGAAGATAAGAAAAAAAAATATTAAAAACGTTAGCGTTGTGATGCATTAGCAGTTCGAAAAGAGGCGGAGTCTGATTTCACAAGTGTCGGAGGAGGTGTGTCCTGGTGTGTTGGAGCATCACTAGTGATAGGGGGAGTCCTAATGAGGGGGTTGGGTAATTGGGCGTGTAAATTGGGGAGAAAATGGGAAAAAAATAAATAAACAAAAAATAAATAAATTAACAACACTGCAGACTTCTAACATAATTTTCTATAAAATATATGAGCAAGTTAAATAAATACATTTGCAGACATACATTCTGGTGTATATAAGTACATTCTACCACTCATGTTTGCTTGTTTATAGTGTTTTGTTCATTTTAGCCTTTTTCTTTTCAGGTTCTTGGCCAAAAATGGAAATCGTGCAGTAGTACTTTAGAATTCTAATGGGTGTGTGAAGAAGACAATAAGCTTTATCTGCAGATCTCTCAAGACTAAAATCTGATGGACAGAAATCGATGCATGGAACTTTCTGGATGCGTCAGTGAATGACCTGTAACCATAAACACAGATGAATAGTGCTGGAGAAACGATCATCTCTGCTTTTTCCTATAAAGAGACACTGAAATGCACTATCAAGATGACCTGTAGCGATGGGAAAATTCTCCCTATATTATTTATTTTCTGTCTGAACTTTGAACTCTGTTATTCTGCTTGTGCTCGTGCTGAATATGAGATTGATGGAGAATGCTGCCCCATGTGTGGAGCGGGTAAAACACACCTTTACTTTACTTTACTTTATCTTAGTTTAGTTCAGTTCAATTCAGTTCAGTTTAGTTTAGAGTAGCTTAACTTATTTTATCTTACTTCAGTTTAGTATAGTTTGTTTTAGTTTAGATTAGTGTTCATTGTTCATCTCAGAGTCGCCAAAAGTCTCCAATACCACCAGAAAAACTTGCTAGATTTGTCGCTTTTTTTTTTCTTTTTTTTTTTACAAAAAAGGTCGCTAAAGGGGCTGAAAATTGGCTAAATATAGCCAATGTAGACAGTCACACTGTCTACATTCTGATTAAGAGCAGGGATTATGTCACAGGCAGCACCGCGCCCTAGTGCCTGTACATTTAACGGTCCAAAGAAGGTAAATTAAAACCAGGACATTTCCTCACTTTTTGAAAAAAAATAAATAACCCGGGACGCCCGGGACATGTCCCCCTAATTTATTTTACCTTATCTTAGTTTAACATATCTTAGTTTAGTTTAGGCGGGGTGTTCTGTCGAGTTCTACTAATAGATATGTACTAATTAATGACCTTTAATGTTTTCATGTATTTTTCTGATAATTATATATTTTTTTTGTAATTTTATACTATCTGAGCTTTACTGACAATACAACGTCAATCCACAGAACTTCCTTTTTATTAAAATTAGAGGAAGGGGAGCTAATTTGTTAGCTGGGTAGCTAAGCTACGCTAATCTTATCATCTGTAAGGGAGATAAATCAGAGATAATCATGAGTTTGTTTTTTGTAGGTAATCGTGTTTATCGGGACTGTACTGAATCTACCAGCACTAAATGTACTCCGTGTATGGGTGCAACTTTCATCGATGTACCGAACGGTCGCACAGCGTGCTTTAACTGTATGATCTGTGATCCTGGTAAGTCTGAGCTTTTTGATAGTAGATGTTTGTGTTTATTTACTGTATGATGGGAGTAACATTATTCACAGTTACACATTTTAAATATAAATGTATTTTTGTGTGTTTTTAACAGGTGTGGGTCTGAGAGTAAAGACTGCATGCACCCGAACATCAGATACAGTGTGTGAACCTCTACCCGGATTTTACTGTACTGAACAACACAGGGGAAGCTGCATACATGCTAAAAAACACACCAAATGCCACCCTGGAGAATTCATACAGCACATGGGTCAGTGTATTTACTCCCTTCATGATTTCTTATTTTTTGCATGCTTGTCTCTTAAATGTTTCAGCTCATCAAACAGATTTTAAGTATATTTTGTTCCACTTCTGTTTATCAGGCAGGTTCTGTTTAAGTGATTTCTTGATTGAGAACAGGTGAGGCAGTAATCAGATCTGGGTGTGGATAAAGAAACTACAGTTAAGTTATGTTTTTACTGGTGGTGCAAACATATTTTACACACAGGATCGTGTAGGTTTGGATTTTTTTTTCACACTTAATAATAAAAACCTTCTTTTAAAAACTACAGTTTGTGTTTATTTTTGTTGTCGTTGACTAATATTTAAATTGGTTTGATGATCCGAAATATCTAAGAGTAACAAACATAGAGGGGCAAACACTTTTTCACACCACTGTACTGTGTTTGAATATGTGTGTGTTGCAGGAACAGCAGATAGAGATGCTGTGTGTGAGAAATGTGGAGATGGTACCTTCTCAGATGGTTCTCTTCAAACGTGTCAACCACATTCTAAGTAAGAGTCACATGGATAAATCACTCAGTAATGATTAATCTATTAATGTTTCAGGACTGTAAATGAATGCTATGAATAATATCACATAGATAATATTTGAGATTAATAATGGAAAAATAAAATGGGGCGGGATTGTAATGCTGTTATTCAGACAGAAGATAAACAGAAAATTCTTCATACAGTAGTAGTGTGTAAAGCATGTGTAAAGCATGTGAAACTCTGCAACATGCCAGACGTCTCAGCATGTAGAGAGCTGTAGAGGTTCATAATGTTCCTTCTGTGATAATCCATCCCATAATAACTCCAGCATTCTCTATACCAGACCCAGACGTTGTCCAATCCAGACCCAAACCGATAAACTACAGAGAAGGTTTTAATTGTTACCGTGTTCATTTAAAGCAGCGGAATGTTTATTGTCTTTAAGGTTTACGTGCTTTACAGTGCAGTAAACTCACAGACCAATCACGTGTGCTGTAAGATCACCAAACACTCTCCTCAGCCAATCAGATCTGTGCAGATGCGAGAGGGCGGAGCCACACAGGCAAAGCAGGCGGTGAGAAGTGGGAGAATAAAGCGAGAAAAGCTAATACAGATGGTGCGCACCAGAAAAAGAAATTAAAATACTACCTTTATAAAACATACTAACAGTAATGTAACCTGATCAGAACTCCTCAACAAGAAAAAAAACTCCCTCGGTCACAGGTGCACTCTCTCTACTCCCAAAACGACCCTACCTCAAAACTACGGCAGCCCCCAGGGGACAAAAAGCATTGGCAACTCCCCCATCAGTTTTACCCACAACATAATAAAGTCTGATACAGTAATAATATTAAATTAAATAAACTGCTGCTTTTTTAAAAAAAGCTGATATTTTGGCAATATAAGTTCAGCAAACATTTCTCCATATATTGTATGATTTATCATTCATGTAATCTAAATCCTAATATAATCTAATATAAATAAAATCTAATAGAATAAATATAGCATTTTGAAACAAAGTGAACATGCAGATTCACAGTATTAGACTTGATATGTTAAATTATTGAGGGTGTTTCCATTTATTTTATGATGGTTGATAATATAATTATTGTGACAGGTCTATTTAAAACAATACATATTGTTGAAATATACTAGTATGTGTAATTTGTTTTGTTCTTCAGTTGTTGATGATTTATTAATAAAACACTGACAGAACTACTATAGGCTTCTTCAGTAAACAGAATAAAACACTGAATTATAACACAAGTTAACATTGGTGACGGTCCGGACCTTAGCCTGATGAAATTTTCTCTAACTGGACCGAACTGAATTCTAATTAAATACCCCTGATCCATACACAGTAGCTGCAGATTGTGCAGTAGGGGTATAGGAGGGTATGTTATAATGAAATGTTAGAAACACTGCACCACCCAGCTTTTTCTGATTTATAAATGTACATCATTTCATATCAATATTATAAAATAAAAATACTTCATAATTGACTGTGTTTATCTCTCTGATAGGTGTGAGGATCGGGGACTGAGAGAAGTAAAGCCTGGAACAGATGAGTCTGATACTGAGTGTGGGAAGAAAATTTCAGTCGCTCCAATTATATGTACAGTCATTTTGCTTATAATTTTTTTGGCTTTGGCAGCAGAAGCAGTTCGCAGACTGTGTATGATGCCGCCATCTACAGGTAAGAGCTGTGTATTTATTAATCGGTGTAAAGTGTATAGTCTCTGGTGTAAACATATATTGAATGATTTGCTCTTTATTTTTGCCTTTTAATTTGAAAATATTTAATTAAATATTTAATTTAAAATGTGTTTTTAGACAAATAGATGCACACAATCTCAGAAACTGTATCTGGGGTATGTATTTTTCTTGTAGTAAATATTTAATGTAATTAAGAGGTAGCAATGATTGTAAAATGAATTATTTATTATAAAAATCTATTATGTGTAATTGTGTGTGTTTTGCTTTTTACTTCCACTTAGGGAAACAACACACAATCAGACAGGTAAGAGACAGGAATGGAGATTTGGATATATTTTATTTATTTAAGTAGCAGGGAAATACATATTACTCAGCATTGTTATATCATAATACAAATGTGCCAGATTTAGCTAAATACTCATTTTAAACTACAGTCCCACAACCACCCAAATAATAATAATAATAATAATAATAATAATAATAATAATAATAATAATAATAATAGCTGCTCTGTGGTGGTTCCCTATCCTGTGGGTTCTGATGATATTTGTATAGACCGAGTTGTTGGTATTGTGGATAAAATATATTTGACTAGAGTTAATAGTAATAGTAAAACACATAAATAAGCAGGCAAGTGGAACACTATAGGAAGCTGTGACTTTTATTTACGTTGATTGTCTAAACCACCTCAGATACTCTGTGTAATAGGGGTGTAATGATAATGTCTTTTTAAATTTAACCGCACCTGTATGGAGTCAAATTGGGGTCTTTAATGCTGAAGAGAAAATAAAACTATCAAAAAAAATCTCCACGAATTGCAAAAAAAATCTGATATTGCAAACAAAGAAAGGAACATAAGTATGGAAGCCCATTTCTGCCACCTGAAGAAAAAAAAACGTCCTCAACTAAGTCATAATTATGAGATAGAAAAGTCATAATTATGAGATAGTAAGTCATAATTATGAGATAGTAAGTCATAATTATGAGATAGTAAGTCATAATTATGGGATAGTAAGTCATAATTATGAGATAGTAAGTCATAATTATGGGATAGTAAGTCATAATTATGGGATAGTAAGTCATAATTATGAGATAGAAAAGTCATAATTATGGGATAGTAAGTCATAATTATGAGATAGTAAGTCATAATTATGGGATAGTAAGTCATAATTATGAGATAGTAAGTCATAAGTTAAGTTACCTTTTTTCACTTGTAATATTTTTTTTTTAATGAATCTTTTACAACAACACTTTCTTTGCGCTTTGCGTTCCTTTTTTCGCGTTCCTTTTTTCTCGTTCCTCAGTTTTGACGTGGGGGCGTGGTGAAAGGAGAGGGGCGTGGTTATGGAGGAACGCGTCATCAGCTGGAGCCTCTGTTTTCATATGTAATGCTGCAGGCTGGCCAGTTCAACCGGCCGCCCTGACGGACGCTAACCGGGCTGAACAACAGCTATTTATAGTTCATAAGTTAATGGTAATAATTTATTTAACATATACCTAATTACTGAATTATATAATATTGTTGTTTTCAGTTGTGAAATTGAGCAAAAGGCTGAATTTTAGCTTCTTTTTCTCCAGCGTGTTGCTGCAGTTACACGCGGCCGCCTGTAGATGGTGGGTTTTAACAGTGAAAAGATCCATTAAAACACAACGCTGTGCAAACGCTCTCAATAAAAAGAAAAACACAGAACGTTTAATAAAATATTTGACTCCATATACCTGTAGGGTTCATCATTTTCTACATGCAGTCTCGCAGAGAATAAATAATACACAATATTATGATAAATACGTCAAATTCACACCTGGATACATTAATCTGTGAACACTAGATTTGAATGGGTTTGTAAAATGAGTAGAATGAGTCTATAACTGCTTACAGAAAACTGCTGCAGGTCTGAGATCAGAAAATAAATGATATCTCTTCTATTTCCTGCAGATCCTCTGATCTAAACACACCACCGAGAAGACCTGAGGAGACTTCTGAGCAGGACGGAACTACTCCACAGGACTACGCTCGAGACACTGCTGATTTTCCCAGTGATGGAACTGTCCTGAAATCTGATGAATCAGTTCAGGATGATTCAGATTCACCTCCCCCAGAATCACCAGATCAGAGAACAACAGGCTAACAGGGGTTTTAGAGCGGTGTTTGAGACCAGACCCTAAAGACATTATAATTAAGAGACTAGAGCCCCAGCTTGGCCATCGCTATGTTTATTTAAGACTGTTAAGGGGTGTAAATTGTATTTTTCATGTTATTCATGCGTGTCAGTATTAGAGTTAATATTAGTTAAAGCACTTTTGCACATGAGCACA
Organism: Astyanax mexicanus; assembly: GCF_023375975.1. Taxonomy (NCBI): domain Eukaryota; kingdom Metazoa; phylum Chordata; class Actinopteri; order Characiformes; family Acestrorhamphidae; genus Astyanax; species Astyanax mexicanus. The sequence goes on along the minus strand of NC_064419.1, from coordinate 50,401,195 downwards.
AAAAAAAACAAAGGAAAAGAAGAAGGTTAAAGAAGGACGTCGTTCACATAGCTACACCAATACGTTTTGACCATCAGCCTTTTGTAAATAAGTTAAGCTGTCTGTTTACACTTGAAAGGGATTCAGTTATCTCCTGCCCTGGACGGGTTCTTCTTCCACACCCTAATTTAACCTGGAGGGAGATTGAAAGGATCACACACAGCTGTTTCCTTTAACAATCTAACTTTATTCAGATTCAAACAAACATAGTCCTTTATACCTGTTAATACCTGCATCCAGCAAAAGGGGCGGTCCCTTGAAGGTGGGAGTATTTTCTGAACACAATGTACAAGACATTTTGAATGCTATGTCCTGTAACAGCGGCCAAGATTACCCAATAAGGACAGTACATATTCAAATTAAAATTCAACACTTCGAGGCTGATTGTACAAGCCAAGAGAATAGCCATAAAAGGACAGAAGGAATAAAGAGTCTGTGTGTGGTTTATCATAAAGCAGAACACATACTTTTTTATACATTAAAAACACTGGAATGCTCTTTTCTGCAGATGTGTGAATGTAGCCAAAGAGACTTTTAATAAGCAACAGTTCTCTTTTTGATTAAATAAACTGTTTAATTAATGGTTTAAGGTGTATAAAACCTCTGCACTGTATGACTGTATAAGCACTGTGATCAATATCCTCAATACAATTTAAATTAATCTTATTTTAATAAACTTTCTATTGTTACTTTTTTTTACCTGTCATGCATGTGAGTAACAATAAAAGCTGATTTTAACTTATTTTATGTGATTTACACTTTTTATCATGTTTATTCTACTGTTCACAGATAGTTTGTGAAGTCAATATCAAATATAAATTAGATTTTTTTAACGTATGTTTACCTTCCAGTATGCAATGAAGATTAAAAAACAATTAAATATTTTAGTTATTTGGATTAAATTTTTTTAAACAAATTTCATATTAGAATATTCACACAACGTAGATCAACACAAGCGAGATGTTGCAGTGCACAAAGTACCTTCTGCATTAATGCTTCACCCACATGACTGCAGATTTATACTGAACTAAACTTTTTATTTCAGTCTTATAAAACCAAAACTCTCCCAGAAATCCTAAATCACTGTTTTATACCTTCCCAGCTCCACACATCCTTCATCTCATACTGAGATTAATCACCCTGAATCAGAGCTCAAACTCAGGGAGAAAATAACAGAAAAGACAAAAATCTATAAACTGAAACATCATCTTCACTCTGCTCATACTGAACCCTGTTGTTTTTATAATAAAGAGATTTTACTTCATTCTCCTCCAACTTCCGCTCTGTTTCCTGATAAAAAGCTGAAAAAAGATTTTAGATGAATAAACTGGAAGCAAAATAATAACATTTATATTTTATTAATAACACTGTCCAATAGTATATCTCAATTCTCCATATATATCTAGATTATCCATTACTTTCAACAATACTGAATATATTTAGCACAGCAGCGTATAGCATTCACCTACATTCACTTTCCTCCCATTAAATCACAACATTTAACATTATTTACAAATCTAACCATGCCAAAATATACTGACATGCCAAATGTCATGGGACAGGAACTAGTACTGTATCCCACGACTTTTGGCACATCCTATGGAAGCTAAAGAGTGCTGCACTGAATTGTGGGATATGAGTTTTTTTTTTTAAAATGAATCATAAAAGTAACATGAAAAAGCAATATCATTAAAACATTAAAAAAGTAATCAAATGAAAAACGCTGTAGCTATAAAAATACTAAAATAAAAAATATAAGAAAATGTAGCGAGCAAAATTATAAAAGTAACATAAAAATCAATACCATTAAAAAATGAAAAAATATAATAAAATGAAAAAAAGTTTGTAGCTATAAAATACTAAAATAAAATTTGTAAAATAAAAGTAATCAGAAAATGTGGCAAGTAATCAATGAAAAATTGATAACAATAGATGATAAAAGTAACACGAAAAAACAATACCATTAAAAATGAAAAATGTAATCAAATGAAACAAAGTAAAGTAAAAACACAAAAGGCTGTAGCTATAAAATAATCAGAAAATAATTTATATATATTTTTAAACTCTTAAAACAGTTTATAATATTACATCTTCAGCCGCATTAAAAACATGTACTGATGTTATTAGTCTCATGTTGACTATTATAGTATATTATATTCTTTATTCTGTAGCTCAGAGCTGATCCTGGGTCTGTTTTAGTGAGTTCTGGTGGAGCTCCTCCTGCATCCGGAGAAATCCGGGAAAAACTTCCCTCAGGAGGAAGGAAGTGCTGAATCAGATCAACAGCGGAAAACTGGAGAACTGGAGCCCATCAGAAACAACCTCAGATCTGATCTATAAAACCAGTTTAATATCTAATAATCTGAGTACTCTGAGCTGGATTTATAATAATTACAGTTCTGATCAGTAAATCTGATCTTTTTCTGTAGATAATAAACAGTAAATCAGGATTAACTGCAGACTGAACACCATCGATTTTACTCTTCAGAGGAGGATCAACTTCAGACTGAACTTCAGCCTCAGGAGATCACAGAGACAATAACTCTGAGAAACATTTATAAAGTAAGATTATATTTATATTCATATATATTTGGCATATTTTACCGAAAGGGTGCCATTTCTGCCATTACATGTATAAATGTGACTTTAAAATACATTTTATTACTAAGCACAGCGTCGTGTACACTGACCTAATAGTAAAAGTAAGATATGTAAATAAAAACTTTGATAAAAAAACTACTTAAAACACTGAGAAATAGCATTTGTTACCTGTTACCCCACTCTCTAACTGTAAACTTTACCATAAAATATATTTATTAAAATCCTTCAGAGATGTATTTTTTACATTGTTGTGTTTCTCCAAATCCCATATATGCTTTAAAAAAATCATAATACATCCATGATATTTAAGATAAAATAAACATTTTAGTAGTCCTGTTACTGTAACACATTACCCCATCTGAAACATCTGGAACATTCTACAACAGGAAGTGACATCAGCTGCTTCTTCTGAAGATCATGGGAAGACCAGAATTAAGTTCCCTCATTAGTTTTTCTGTATATTTGATCTTATATTCAGTATATATGACATTTGTTTCTTTCTGTTTGTCTTCATTGTCTTCATGTTTAGAATTTATTAAATGTCTATAATAATAAGTATTATTATTATTATTATTATTATTATTATTATTTTTAAGATTATATGTCCAAATTGTGCTTACTTGTGCCATTGCCATGGTAACCTCATGGTAAAGAACTCTCTGAGGATGTAAGAAACAGAGCTGTTTGACTGTTAGAGGGAAGCAGGATCATTGTGAACCATAAATTGAGATTTACAGGAGAAGTGTAATATGTCACCAGCCTACAGCAGCAGAGGAAACAATAGGTTTTTTTTTTAGTTTATTTGGTGTAATAAAGAGTAAAACAGTAGATAAGGGCTGATTTTGCTGTTCTGGTATCTCCATGTTCACAGTAGCTCTTTTATCAGCACTGTTAGCAGCACAGCGTCGCTCAGATAACCAGCAAAAGCTTAAAAACACCAAGAGAAGAGCTATTTTATCCTTTTTTACTCAGAAATACTCCTGCTTTTGTAACCCAGCTGTTTTCTAGACATTTAATGTAAGGTTGCCCCTTAATTAAGCGCTGCCCCTTTAAGAAAACCGCAGCAGTTTTCACACACACTCTGCACACTTTTTGTCAGTTCTGTCTGCTTTACAGCAAAATCACGCAGCTCCCATAGGAATGCATAGGCAGGAGAGCACGAGGCTCAGACGATTAGGCGCGAAGGGAGAGAGAGGTCTGATAGCTGCAGCTGCCCTCATATTATTAACTCGTGTTTACTGATTCTCCTGCTAGGTGAGCATTGTCCGCTTATAGGGCATCCTAGTGCATAATTATGAAGAGCTTTATATGTTTTATTTGTTTCATAAAAATAGCACTAAATCATACCTGTCAAGTCTCCCGTTTTGGCCGGGAAACTACCGTATTTTACTCCTCTTTCCCGCCGTCCTCCCGTATTAGTATTTTCCCGTAAATTTCCCGTATTATACTGAATAAAAAAATGTATAGGCCACAGGCGACAATGCACTGACCGCTGTGTGTCTCTTAACCAATCGTGGTGCCGGTTCAAGGAGAAAGTCCCGCCTTTCAGGAGAAACAGCCAATCAGTTAGCTGGTTTTGCGGAGCGCAGTTTAGTGTGCGGGAAGCCCCGCCCCTCCCCTCGCTGTGAGTTCAGGCAGCTAGTCGGAGCAGCTGTCGTTAAAACTAATCTGGATATACGGAGATTTATCTAAAAGAAAGGTAACTAACCATGTAAACTGTGATGAGATTGTTTCTGATAGCTGGTTAAAAAGACTCTTCTCTGAATCAAAACATAAATTAAACCCACTGTGTGTTTAATAAAATACAGCTTGTGACTCAGTTAGCTTAACTTTAGAATTAGCTAGATAGATATTCAGGGTTTGAGAAAAATCTACATATATATATATATATATATATATATATATATATATATATATATATATATATATATATATATATATAATGCCCTGCCCTGATGTGCCTGATCAGCCAATAACTATCATTTCCAAACTCTATTAGTTCAGGGCTAGTTTTAGGGTTTGTTAGAATTTGTTTAAATCTCAAGTATTGTGGTAATGTATTATAATGTAATGTAATGTATTATTTAGAAGGGGTAGAAGAGATGGTTGAGCTGGAGAGAGAGAGAGAAAATGTGGAGAGGGCTGAAATTAACTGAACTGATCAGGAGTGGACTGAACGATAGAAAGAAGTATTAATGAAAGATTATTAATTGTGTAGCCCCTTAGGACTATTATTTACTTATGGAATATATCTGATCCATGTCCTTTTTGTAAATTTGTGCACCCTTCAATTTCAATTTTAAATCTATTAAATAAAAAAATATATATATAAAATAAAAAATATATATTTATACTTTATATTTAAAAAAATGTTTCCCCTCGTTTGGGCTGTTGGGGCGGCGGAAAAAATCCCTTATTTTTAAGTCCAAAACTTGACAGGTATGCACTAAATGTGTTTAAAAGTTCTGCTGAAGTTCAGTTCAGTTTAAGCTTGAAACTCTAGTTTATCTGCTCTGTATTAGTGGGTTACATGGTCTCTACATGCTTTAAGCATGCAACTCAAATGTTTTGAGTAAAATATTAAGTGTATTTTAATTACTAAAAATGCCTTTTATATGCTTTAAATATAAGCATTTAGTTCCAGAAGTTTTGGTTAACACATTAAGTGTTTTGTTAACTTTAAATGCTCTGTTTATGCTTTTAATAGAAGCATATAATTCAAGTGTTTTGAGTGAAATGTTAAATGTATTTTAATGACTTTATATCGCTCTTTATATGCTTTAAATATAAGCATTTAGTTAAAGTGTTTTAAGGGAAATACTAGAGGTATTTTCTAAAAGTTCTAAAAGTGTATGTTTGTTTAATATGCTTATTGTAAAACAGTATTTGGGTATTTTCATTTTGATTAATGTGTATTTATTGATTTAGTGTTCTCTGTATAAGATTAAACTCTGCTCAGACTATTAGGCGCGAAGGGAGAGAGAGGTCTGATAGCTCCAGCTGCCGTCATATTATTAACTCGTGTTTACTGATTCTCCTGCTAGACTGGTGGTGTGCTCAAGCTAGTTTCCACGCTGAGAGAGAGAGAGTGAGACGGAGAGTGAGACGGAGAGTGAAGGAGAGTGAGACGGCCGCATCTGCTCTAAACCTTTCATGGATCACTTAAGTATACTGAATTGAGTTTCTATATATTTTTTTGGGTACTAAAGAGTAAGTGTATTGACAAATATCTTTCAATAATGATTACTTATCTTAGTATCTATAATTACATAATTATTGTGTGAAACCTTGTATTCTATATGCATAACCAATACTCACATTGTATTTGATCATTTGTATTACTCACAGTGTATTTTACACGCATTTATATAAAAGATTAACCAATAATCACAGTATATTCTTTACACATATAGTAAAACATTGTTTGATATGGCATGTGACTAACACAGACTCTATTATATGACAAATTAATCCACATGATACATTTACTAACACATTAACATATAACATATGAGATGTAGCTCAGGCTTGAAGTATTTTGTTTACTGCATGACCCTAACTAACGGTCATCGATTCGACTGGTACGGGGCTAAATTGCTACAAAAAAGGCTATTAGATCAAAGCAGCCTTTTGGTGAGTGAGTGCCTCCCTAAAAAAACCTCTGCTTCAAAGAGGGGGGTGACGCACACACACAGATAGTGCCATGAGGTTCCGTTCTGGAGGAACGCAGTCAAGGCCAAACACTAGTGGTCCGGTCAGACACGTGAAACTTCAGTACTAACACGTGAAATTACGCATGCTAACATGAGATGATTTTAACAACGCCTCATCAGCAGGTTTCACGTCATTTGGGGTATAAAACATGGAGTCAGATCAGAGGGGGGTCAGAACTTATGCTGGGACGGCTGTTAGACGGTCTTTCATGTGTGGGTTCTCCTGAATATTCAGAGCTTTGTAATAAATACTTGGTTTGCTTTCAGCTTCACTCCACCTGTCTGACTCTCTCTATCAAACGAACACGCAGGGGAGTTGTACCCCGGACGAGAGGTGGGTGTAGCCCACCTTTCATTTTCTTTTCTACAACACTACCCAAATAGTTTTTTTTTTTGCATTTTTCCTTCAATTTTTCCTCCCGGAGTACGAATTGTTCAAGGACTGTTCCAATCCCTTTTTTTGTCTACTTCACGAACATTTAAAGGAACTGTTCTCTGGAAAACAAATATATACTTTTCAAGGTTAAAGAGCTCTTCCATATTGTTCAGTGAATATATTTTTTTATTTGGGTTTAATCACATTCATACAAGGTGAATTCAGGGAAGTGTGACTGTGTACATTTTATATAAATATATGTATATATTTTTTTATTTTTATACACATATTATTTATAAGTGTCTCTATATATATATAAATGTAATTGAAATATTTTACTCATTGCTGAGAAAAAGAAACGCTCCAGTCCACTAAACTCTTATTAAGTTGGACACAGGTAGTACACTGCTACCGACCCAAAAATAAATGCCCTTCACTACCAGTTATATCAGTTTCTTTTGTGGCTCATTTATTTGGCTTGGAACATTTTAAAGTTTGGTTACACTTTCAGATTAAAGGAACTATCAGCTGTTTTAAAACATAAAAACTAAAACCCTGAGATCTTTGAGATCAGATGGTAAATGATAATTATTGTTTTTTTGTTTCCTGCAGGTTCTGTAATCCTGATTCTGAAACATCACTGAACAGACCAGAGGAAGAGTCTGAAGGTTAATCAATAATCTGAACTGATCAGATGATTGATAATCTATACTGTATGAAGAATTCTCAGCTCTGATTCTCCTGCAGGTCTAACGAACAGATAAACCAGATCAGGATGATTTTTATTCCTTCTCTTCAGCGTGATCACAGACCGTCTGATTCAGAGAGTTCTGTAAACAGTGTTTGGTTGTTTATATGCTTTCATTTAATACTTATAATCATTTTAATCATAATAATCATTTTATATGTTTATAACAATACAGACCCACCTAATAGTTTACCATTCTCTAGTGTTCACACCTCTAGAGTCCCCACCTGAGCCTTGGGTTTACCAGACAATAGCTCTATCTGGACGGGATTAGTTTCTCTGTGTTCTCTTTAGTGATAAAACTCCTGCATCCGGACTGCAATTGTAAAAACAGGAGGATCAGTGAGTTTTTGGGCTTTAGTTTTTCTCGCTCACATGACATCATCACAGCGTTCAGTAGCTCCTCCATTTCCACTCACTGTTGTGTTTTTAACGTGGATCTCCGTGGAAACCGAGGCGTCCAAAGTGTAATTACGGTGCGCAGCAGTGGACAAATATCTATTTTATTAAAGGCGAGGAGACGAAACTCAGAGATGTGCGTCCGGACGGGACTAAAATTACCGGAGGAGCACGGAGTTCAGAGAAAAACAGTAGATAATTCAGCCTGTAATTTTCTCAGAGGACGTCTGAGAAAAACACCTACATGATCGTTCTGGACAGGAATAAAATCACAGAGAATAAAATAAAACCCATAAAATAGAAAATTACCCAGAAACCCTGAGAAAATAATCCTGTCTAGATAGGGCTTACAAAAATAAAATCTTTTCACGAATATGGTCTTTTATATTTTGGATATAAAGTCGTAATGTCACACAAGTGCTGGGCGGTATGACTAAAAATGTATATCATGGTATTTTTTTGTAAGATTCTGACAGTTTCACGGTATTTATTATTATAATTTATTTATATATTTCTTTGCATTACTGGGCTTTTATATAGGTCTGTGACTTACTGTACATTTAGGAGTACATATAAAACATTAAGGCTTTAAATTAAGATGAGTTGATTACTATTGGATTTAATTTGTTCCACAAAAAAATAACACAATATATGAGATAATCAAACTTTATCAGCAGAAAAACAGCTAAAGAATGTAAACAATAGACCTTAAAGAGAGATAAACCAAAAACACTGCTTCCTTTTTAAAACTGTTTTAATAAATAGTTTAAGCCATTAGAGGAATTACAGCATTATCTATTAAACAATTCCCTTCTTTCACCAGTTAACAAATAACTTACATTCAGTTCAGTGTGCTTTAATATTATCCTTCAAGCTCCAGTATTAATATATATTTAAACAGGGCTATAGTTACTGCTCTCCTCGTATCATCGAGTTTTAGGGAGTTTTATCACTTGCTGAATAAATGATTTTGTACTCAGGACGGTTTCTGAGCTCGTTTGTGGGATAAAGTGATGTTTTTTTAGGCAGGATGGAGTGAGAGACGAGTGTGATTTAGCTGCTAATATTAACCTACGCCAGAGTCTGTGCTTATCCATGCTTTTATACTTCTACAAAATTGCCCAACGGCTTTATTATTGTTCTGTCTCTGTCCTAGCCATTATTGTGTTGTCACCTTGTGTCTTGTGTGTAACCCCGCCCCCTTGTTTCCGGCCCCAGGTGTTCCTCATCCTCATCGTGTTTATAAACTCGAGTTTATCTCGAGTTTTTTGGTTCTTTATATTTCTGTATTCTTCTGTTGGTACTTTATGTGCTTTAGATCGTCTGTGTTTCATGTATTCATGTCTGTTGTGGGGTTTATTTAATCTTAGATCCCCGTGTTGTTTCAGCTATAGAGTCTCTTATTTGCTCAGTTTTGTTTAGTCTCTGTTAAAGAATTTATCTTGGTCTTGTTTCTTATTTATTTGCGTTACTTGTGTTTGCTTTCTGTGTCTTTTTTTTCTGCACTTACGTCCATTCTACTCATCTGTGACACGTAATATGTTGAGAATAAAGAAACAACCAACAAGCTGGAGTTAAATTTTGTTAAAATACCATAAAAAAAACCATAAGCATTTCTTGCACTTTTATTTCTTTGATTTCAGCAACCTCCACTTCAACTTCATTAAACTGCATTTTGTGATGTTTGTCACGTGATTGTTCCATCAGTAAATGTGCTTTATTAGATACAGAAAATAACCATGCAATTTGCAAACACCTGAATAATAATAAACCACAAGAATAAGCCAAAATTAGCTTGCTTACATAATTGTCATAATTATACATAACAGAAAAATAACTGCACTAAATACAGCTCTGAAAAAACATAAGAGAGCACTTAAAAATGATGAGTTTCTTTGATTTTACCAAATTAAAAACCTCTGGAATATAATCAAGAGGAAGATGGATGATCACAAACCATCAAACCACCAAACTGAACTGCTTGATTTTTACACCAGGAGTAAAGCAGCATAAAGTTATCCAAAAGCAGTGTGTAAGACTGGTGGAGGAGAACATGATGCCGAGATGCATGAAAAAAACTGTGATTAAAAACCAGGATTATTCCACCAAATATTGATTATTTCTGAACTCTTAAAACTTTATGAATATGAACTTGTTTTCTTTGCATTATTTGAGGTCTGAAAGTTCTGCATCTTTTTTGTTATTTCAGTCATTTCTCATTTTCTGTAAATAAATGCTCTAAATGAGAATATTTTTATTTGGAATTTAGGAGAAATGTTGTCTGTAGTTTATAGAATAAAACAACAATGTTCATTTTATTCAAACATAAACCTATAAATAGCAAAATCAGAGAAACTGATTCAGAAACTGAAGTGCGACCTTCATTTTTTTTCCAGAGCTGTAAATAGTTTTTGCTTTTCAATTTAACCAAGTAGATTAAAAAAGGTGATTAAATTTGATTAAATGATGATTTGTAAATACTATATGAGGAATTATAAATCAGTAAATATAAAATCATGATGATCGTGATTATAAATGTAAAGTGAGTATGTTTTCAGTGCAGAAAGAGGGTTACTGGACGATAACTGCTGTGTAGATTCAGATCTGTGAAAAAAAAAAAAACAGAAATTATAATTCATATTTAGATCCAACAAAATAATATAACACTTGCATGCAGGCAGATATGTAAATTATTACAGGTGCAGTCTGATTGGATACTCAGTCTTACCACAAGAGGGCGCAGCATGCTCTATATAAAACTCTTAGAGGCTACGTTTGGGTAGAGCACCTCTTGGTGAGAGATCACTAGATGGAGCATCTCTAGACTGAGAAGATTTAAGAATCAGTCTTACCTACAGAATACATGTAGCAGCAGTCCTGTACACTGATACTCAGCACTTCTCACTGCTGGGCGGAGCATCATCCCCATGAACTTTACTAATGTTCATTTTTATGGCGACATGTCTGAACCACACCTTTGCACACAGAAAGAGACAAAAGAAAAGGTAATAAAATGAATAAAATACCCTGATGAAAAAGTGGAATACTTTAAAAAAAAGTGCAGAGTTAGAAACATTAAAACATTGTTTTATCGCCTTATAAAAACGTGTTTGTTCATTGCATAGATTTGATTAGAAATTTTAACTTTACTGAATTATTGTCCAATCATGTGTTTCTCCTAACTGAGCTCACACCCTCTGCAATAAATAAGCAATAAATCATAATTTCAGCCATGTTTCTCCCTGGATTGTTCCCTCCTAAATGTTTATTTAATGCTGTTAAATCTGTTGTGCATGATAAAAAGAATGCTTTTATCTGTATACAGTCACATGCATGAGAAAGATCAGAAGAGTGAGAGCTCTGAGCCGTTTACTGCAATAATGTAAGATTAATGAATATTAAAATCTGTTGTAGAATATATAGAATAGAAAGCGAGCCCTCTTTCTGACTGATCCAATTACCGAACAGGTTGTTAAACCATGCACTTCCTGTTTCTAAACCGGGTTAATCATACAGCAATAATAACCATTCAGCCCAGCAGCCAAACACAGAGAATTTATATAAAAAGAAAAACACAGCTTTATATAAACCAAAATAACGCTTACCTGTCTTGGCTCCTCCCTAACCCTATGGACTTAAAAAAATAAAAAATAAGCAATGTTAAAATTATGATATAAAAGTATAAGGGATATGTATTGAGCGTTAAAGTCAGTGTAACATTTATTAACTTCATTTTCTGACTGTTTAGTGCTAAATGCCAATAGAAAATTGGATGTAAAAGCTCATTATTAAATTATTATTTTTTAAAATGTAGTGCAGTGTACAAGAAACAAGTTTAAATCGATTTTTTCAATTTTATTTTTTTTTAACCTCGTCCCCTCACAACCAGAAATTCAGGAAAAATAAGAGAAAATGAATCTTTTTTTTTTTTCAGATTTTGGTGATGGATTATTCCATCAGATTTGTGTTACCAGACACAAAAATGGACAAATCTGAAAATCAATTTTCTTGTAATTCTATTTGTAAAAGGCTGAAATAAAAAATTAGATCATTGAAAAATTAGATAAAAACTAATTTCTTCTTCACTCTACTGAATGTAAAAAGTGATGAAGTTTTATACCCAGTTTAATATTTTCGAATTTAGCTTGATTCAGTCAGAAAATAAAACTGCTAATCGTTACACGAACTCGTACAGTAGTGTATATATATATGATAGCTGTTACATACCTGTGGGCTGAACAGTCTTGCTCTTCTTGTTACAACACAGAACCAACACCACTACTCCCACTACGACTAAAACTGCCATAGGCATTCCCGCAGACAATCCGACCTTCGCTACATAAGAGAGTTTAAACTCACACACAACATCAGACTGATGAGTTCCTGGCTGTACCTCTGTAAGTCCCGAAGCCTCACACCTGTTACAGTAAAAAACAACAATATATATACAGTATATATATATATATATATATATATATATATATATATATATATATATATATACAGTACCAGCCACAAATTCAGACACATCATAAATTCAGTGTTTCTCATTATTTTAAAATGTTTTGTACTGGAAATTAATACTAAACTCATCCAAACTATGAAGTAAAACATATGGAATGATTTACAAATCAAAAAATTATTAAACAAAGCAGAATAAATTTAATATTTTACATTCTTCAAAGTAGGCACTAATTGTGTACACTTAACAAGGAGAGCCCATTATTATAAATGAATCAGTATGCTGACTGTTTAAAAAGGTGTGTTTTAATGAGTTAAAATGTGTGTGTATTCTATCTTTAATCTTTAATCTTTAATTATTAATTTAATCTTAATTATTAAAAAAGAGAGAAAAAAGAGAAAGTGCAATTTCATGTAATTATATTTAAATTGTAGAGAAATAAAATAGTCCTAAAATAAAAATAATATACCGTATTTTTCGCACTATAAGGCGTGCTGGACTGACTGTAAGGTGCATTTTAACAGACATTATAAGGAACTTATAATTCAGCAGGTGATGGAGGGGAGTAGCTAACTAAGCTAAATAAAGCTAAGTTAAGTAAACAAAAATAACTGTTATAAAAGTAAGACTTTCTTTTAAAGTTAAACGAGTGCTGGATGTTATTCTACACAGATTTCTCTCCTGAAAGCTGTTTATTTGGGTGAGTAAAGAGCTTCAGTTTATTTACAGTAAGATTAGATTTACAGATTTTTCCAGCAGTAAGCCTGAAGCATTAGCATTAGCATTAGCGGCTAACTGCTAGCGGTTACCTGAGGAATCCTGAGTGTTCTGGTAAACCAGGGTGATATTAGCTAGCGGTTCATCCCATGTAGCTTGTTTTAACACAGTAAACCTCTGAATGGTGAAAGAGTTAGCGCTTAGCGCTGTGGTTAGCAGCTAATGCTAATACTGCTTCAGCCTTAGTGCTGGAGAACTTTACTGAAACTCCTGTATAACTCTGTACTTCAGTGGAGTGTCTTTACTGCTCTTTAATACCTGACTGATAGAATTCATACATAAGGAGCACCGGATTATAAGCAGCTCTGATGATGATTTTTGGGAAAATTAAAGAATTTTAAATGCAGTTTATAGTGCGAAAAATACGGTAATTGAATGCAATTATTTCTGAAACCACATTGTCCTTAATAATCTATACAACATTTGGCATGGTAGCGTATATCGAAAAATACACAAATAAACACACCTTTTATCTTTTATCTGAAATTAAAGCTGATTTAAAATTTTCCAGTGAAAATATATAACACATTACTTACCATGAATGTAGCCTGCAGCTTCTAAATGTGCCGTCTGAGTAAAAACCATCACCACATTCAACACAATAAGTATCTTCAGCTGCTGTTCCTGTTAATATAATATAATTTAATATAATATATTATTATATAGCATGATATAATATGATATAATATAAACTTTGCTGAGTCACTGTTTCAGCCTAGTCATCTATAGAACAGTAGTTAAAGGTTGTCTGAGGGAAGTTTATCAGTTTACACAGATACTCTACACTAACCGGGCTGCTTTATGTATTCTCCAGGGCTACATTTGGTGTGTTCAGCTGCTTGTATGCAGCCTCCTGATCTGTAAGCAGTACAGTAGAATCCCTCTTGTGGTTCACACACTGTGTCTGAGGACTGAGTGCAGGTCTTATTTACTCGCAAACCCAGAGCTGCAGATCAAAAACACAGTAAATTAATTATTCATCACATAAATCATCTTACCAGTAAAGGATTAGGGTTAGGGTCAGGTAGAAGTATAGATACTGGAGTTTAATAAAATACTTCTGCAGAAGTTGAAGAAGAATCAACTCAAGCTTTTTAATCTTTAAGTAAAAGTGTAAATTACAAAAGTACTGGTTTAAAAACTACTTTTATACTAAGTATAAAAAATAAAGCCATTAAGAACATATATAATATATATATAAATACCCGGGTCACACACTGAACATGCGTTGCACTGCAGGAGGCCGTTGGGTTCAGCAGTGTAGGTGGATTCAGGACATGGAGCACAGGAAGTGGTGGTTTTTTCACTGCAGTGCTTTTGAACATGGGTTCCTAAAAAACACACCCAGAATTATTATAGAATTAATTACAGAGTTATATATATGGGTTAATATTTAATTTAGGATTTGCATTTTGTTTAGTTTAAACAGCAGCAGATCTTCTGAATATATCGACACTGATGGGCGTGGTGTTCTGGAAATGAGGTGTGTTCAGGTACATTTCTGGAGTTTTATCTTGTTTATCTTGGTAACAGAAAACACAGGAGCTCCACTGACTGAATACAACCTAGACAGACGCCAACAGTCAGACGTTCATCGCTATCTCTCTGGGTGGGTACAGTACAGTAGATGGCGCTCTCTCTTTCCCCTCATCACTCCTAGGGTGATGTGGATCAGCACAAGGCTGCGTCTGTGAGCTGATGTATCAGAACCGAGTCGCTGCGCTTTCCTCCGAGCGTTAGTGCTGTGATGCTGCTCGGTAATGCTACAGCATCAGCAGCAGCTCAAAAAGAGGCGGAGTCTGACTTCACATGTGCCGGAGGAGGCGTGTGCTGGTCTTCTTAACCCTCCTGGTGTTGGAGCATCACTAGTGATAGGGGGTGATAAGTCTTAATGAGTGGGTTGGGTAATTGGCTGAGTAAATTGGGGAGAAAATGAGAAAATATTATAAATTAAATTTTCATTTTTCATCCCAATTAAAGTCACACACGTGCCTTTTATCTCATTAAAACTTAAATAAATGTGTTAAATTGCACTGCATTTTTTAACTATGTCTGTTGGTTAGTCATGAAATAACTCTCATCCATTTTGTTCCAATTTTATTTTTATATCTTGGCTCCTCAAGAATGTTGTTAAACTTGTGACTGAAGATTTAAATATTTTCACTTTCACTTGTTTCACATGATACACACTTTTGCCAAAAGTAATTACTCTTCTGCTTTCATACACATATGATCACAATTTTCATGCCAAGATGCATGAAATAAAACTGTGATTAAAAACCAGGATTATTCCACCAAATATTGATTATTTCTGAACTCTTAAAACTTTATGAATATGAACTTGTTTTATTTGTATTATTTGAGGTCTGAAAGCTCTGCATCTTTTTTTTTTGTTATTTCAGCCATTTCTCATTTTCTGCAAATAAATGCTCTAAATGATGATATTTAAAAAAATATATATATATATTAAAACAAATTTAAAATCTCTCGCCACATCAGTATCAAAAGGAGGTTAACATAGTATGTAAACTTAGATATACGATAAGGTGTAAAATAAAGAAAGTAACAAAATGGTTAATACGAATAATATTAAAATTGGGAAAAATAAAGATAAAATAGAATGCAAGACAGACATGATACACAAGGAAGAATCACAGAACGTCTAATGTTTTCCAGACCGAAGACCAGATTTTACAGCATGTTTGGTGTCTGTTTTGTGAATTTTAAAAGTGAATTTCTCCAAAGGAAGAAGGTTAAATACCTGTGTCAACCACATATTGAGTGAGGGAACATTAGGAGATATACACAGCAGTAAAATGCTTTTTTTGGCCAGACATATATATAGCATTTTATAACAACTTGATGGACATCTCTCCAAAAAGTTTGAATTTCCAAAACATAACCGTGCCATGATATATATTGGAGAAACACTTCTAAACATCTTATGAAGACGTGTAGACAGGTCAGGTAGACAATATTTCTATTTGTTTGGGAGAAATGTTGTCTGTAGTTTATAGAAATAGCTTTCTTTACATCCCAATTCACTGACGGATCTTACCAGCATTACACTTAGAACAGCATCCTCCACCCATTTCATATTCGGACTGGTTGCACTTGCTAAAGCAGAGCTCAAAACCCAGAGAGAAAACGGCAAAATATACAAAAATCTTCATACTGAACATCATCTTCACCCTGCAGTTACTGTCTGTTTACTGCAGTAAAGAAAAATCACTTCACTCGTCCCACTGCTGCTCTGTGTTCCTGCAGGAGAAACTGAAAATAAACATTTAATAAAATCACACTCTCAAATACAGTATACCTTAAAATTATTCTTTATAATATTCATAATTATAAAAAAACAAGTACTAAAATTTAGATTACATTAAATATTTTGTGCTTATCATGGCTGTCCAGTAATGCAAGATATCTCCAATATATTAAAAATGTAGGCTGATACGAAGTTAATATACACTGACATGCCAAATATCATGAAACAGAAACTAGTTTGGTGTCCCATGACATTTGCATTGTCCCACAGAAAAAAAAAATCAGTAAAATAGAAAACATCATTATTATGAAACAAAGAAAAGCCTGATGCAATATTGCTAATAATAATAATAATAATAATAATAATAATAATAATAATAATAATAATAATAATAAACCAGGTAAATTCATTTCTGCTTCGCTGCTCCGGTATCTGTCTACCTGCGTATTCAATCCACAATAATGCAGAAATATAATACTAATATTATCTCCATTACACAACTAAATACCAGCATAACACAGAGTAAGGTCACATAAAATAATAAAAATGGTATGTCTATAAAATAATTATAAATAAATATTCAAATCAATATTCAGGTCAAATAAAAATGCATATAGTACTAAAATAATGTATTAAAATAATAACATGAAATTGAGATTAGTAATCAAAGCAAAAAAAAAAACTGAAAAATAATTTTAAAAACCCTGAAATTATTATAATAAATATATATATAATATAATCAAAATTAATGTAGCTATAAATTAAAATATAAAATCAATTTATAAAATCAAAGTAATTTAAGCAAGTTAATCCAGAGAAATCATTTTAAATATATGAACAATAATATAGTTGATATAAAGTTTACAATAATAATTCTTCAGATGCATTTTAAAATCTTGTATAGATGTTGTTTGTTTACTATAAAAAATGATAAAGTTCTTACCTTTTTAAATCTTCTCCAGAATCACCAAAAAGCTCCTCAAATTCTACAAATAAAACATTAAGGACCCAAATAGAGAGAGATAAAGTGCAGATAATACTCTGATCAGAGTGATGGAACAGGTGCAGTCTCACCTGAACTTTCTCTTTTTATCTAAGAAAGTGGAGCTCATGAATATTCATAACTTAATCAGAGGGGGCATGTTTATTAATATAGCGCCTTTCCTAAAAAACTCTAAGCGCTTAACAACACAGCCATAAACAGAAAGTACAATACATAAAAAAACAAGCACACGTACAATCACAAGAATAATGAAGATAAAAACATGTAAGTACAGCTCTGTAAAAAATGAAGAAATCACTTCAGTTTCTGAATCAGTTTCTCTGATTTTACTATTTATAGGTTTATGTTTGAGTAAAATGAACATTGTTGTTTTATTCTATAAACTACAGACAACATTTCTCCCAAATTCCAAATAAAAATATTCTCATTTAGAGCATTTATTTACAGAAAATGAGAAATGACTGAAATAACAAAAAAAAGATGCAGAACTTTCAGACCTCAAATAATGCAAAGAAAACAAGTTCATATTCATAAAGTTTTAAGAGTTCAGAAATAATCAATATTTGGTGGAATAATTCTGGTTTTTAATCACAGTTTTTTTTATGCATCTTGGCATCATGTTCTCCTCCACCAGTCTTACACACTGCTTTTGGATAACTTTATGCTGCTTTACTCCTGGTGCAAAAATTCAAGCAGTTCAGTTTGGTTTGATCTAGCTGTGTGGAATTGAACATTGTCCTGCTGGACAGAGAAGGAAGTAATTTTTCTTCCAGGATGATCTTGTATGTGGTTTGATTCATGCATCATTCACAAAGACCAAACAGTCCAATTCCAGCCCTGCTGAAGCATCTCCAGATCATGATGATTTTACTTCAGTCCTCTATAGTCCAATTCTTATGATCTTTTACAAACTTCAGTCTGACTTTTCTTTGCTTTTCATTAAAGAAGATTCTTTTTCTAGTGAGTCCCGCCTCTAAGAGCTTGTTCTGAACTGTTCTTTCCATGCACTTCACCCCAGCTGCTACCATTCTTTTTGTAGGTCACTTGATGTCATCCTGCGGTTGCTGACTGACATTTAAATAAGTTGATGGTCAACCTCCAGACCTGAACCCTGTTAAAAGACTCAGAATGTGTGATCATGTTGATGTAAGATGTAATTTTAAGTCCTTAAACCAAGCTGAATTGCTAGATTTTTTTGCACCAGAAGTAAAGCAGCATAAAGTTATCCAAAAGCAGTGTGTAAGACTGGTGGAGGAGAACATGATGCCAAGATGCATGAAATTAAAACTGTGATTAAAAACCAACCAGGGTTATTCCACCAGATATTGATTATTTCTGAACTCTTAAAACTTTATGAATATGAACTTGTTTTCTTTGCATTATTTGAGGTCTGAAAGCTCTGCATCTTTTTTGTTATTTCAGTCATTTCTCATTTTCTGTAAATAAATGCTCTAAATGAGAATATTTTTATTTGTAATTTGGGAGAAATGTTGTCTGTAGTTTATAGAATAAAACAACAATGTTCATTTTACTCAAATATAAACCTATAAATTGAAACATATACCTATAAATTAGATATAACAGATAAAAGATATGTAAGGTAAGCCGATGCAGGGTTGTGTAGGGTTGTGTATGTAAGCAGTAGTAATGTATGTGTAAGTGATTGGATGTGACACAGGGAGGTTTTGAGTTTGGGTGTGATGTGTTTATGTAGACGAATCTTCTGCATTTTTACAGTAACTGATAAAACGCTGAGCGGAACTGTGTGTGTATAGTGTGTGTGTGTGTGTGTGTGTATAGTGTGTGTGTGTGTGTGTGTGTTTATAGTGTGTGTGTGTGTGGAATGTTTGTTGCTTACAGTCCTAAGATGCTAAAAACCAGCAGGACAGGATTCCGTACCCAACCTCACCTATAGCTAAACTGCGTAAACCTGCAGAACTGCATTCATACTGATTAAATACATAAAGAATTATTTCATGATCAACACTTTCATTTGTGTGTGTTTATATATATATATATATAAATATATAAAACCTGACATAAAATAGCACGTTTTTCAAAGACCAGCATCACTTTAACCTAATAAGAACAGTAAATGAAACATAACAGTGATGCATTGGAAATGCACATAATATAATAATTATATTTAAAGAACATTTATTTAATAATGTTTTGAATGTGCAACATTAAGAGTTTACTAGCAGCACTATCAGCTACACAACTTTACAGAAAAAAAAGGTTTTCAAAAATCACTTTTGCAAGAAATGCATTTGTATGTTTGTTCTGTGTTCATTATAGTGTGATGTTTTATACTCCTAAATCGTCTCATTGTTCAGTATTATTACTGGAAACATACATAATTAATACAATTAACTAATAATTATGTTCTTCAAGACTTTGTGGTATCATTTGATTACAATTTGCTTATTTTATAGCAGTCCAAACATTTCTTAAATGTTACACTCTTTTATAGATACATAGTTGTGTTTCTGGTGTATATTGTATGATTAGATATGGTTTAATTGTGTTTATTTAGCTATAAAACTCGTTTCTGTTTCATTTTAAGTCTCTGCAGGAGAAGCGCGTGCCTGCGTCCGCGGATACCGTAATACACCGTTTAGACGCGCACTCAGGTTTTGGGTGCGGACAGCGCGAGTCACAGATTTCCTTTATCCTGTAATTTACCAACAAAGCCCAGGTCTGATTAAGAGGGTAGAATTGGAAGTGGGAATGTCGAGTTGGAGAGCAGGGATATTTTAAACCCTAAAAATGGGATCACACAGAAAAAAGGTTCAAGTCCTTCGGTCTAGAGCCATTTTCACATATGAACTCTCAAAAAACGATTGGAGAATCAGTTCCAGACATTATCATGATTAGCACTTTACACATGTAGCATCCAGCCATATGACTTATGTTTTTAATTCCATAGGGTTTAATATGATGTGGTTCCACCCTTTACAGCTATAACAGCTTCAACTCTTCTGGGAAGGCTTTGCACAAGGTTTAGGAGTGTGTTTATGGGAATTTGTCAAAGAGCATTATTGCAAATCATAATTGTAATTGTAATAGAAAATAGAAAAAAATATTTAAGTAAATCTGCTAATGTCAAAATATAATGAATAAAATCATAAAATTGTCTCTTTCCTGAACATCATTTTATAATCAATATTTTCATGAATACAAATTAAACAGTTTATCTCTTCCAAACCTTTAGTTTTGATATGTTTGTTTAATTTTTACGTCTTTATTTTCAATCCTGCAGAATTTGGGTTGATTCCTGATTGATTGTACTGATGTGGAATTATTACATTAAGTGCAGTAGAGAGAAAACTGCCAGCTTCACCAAGTGTCCTGTAGGAGATTTAAAACCTCAAATTTTCAGAATATAAATAATTTATTTTACTCCAGAGAAAAAGGGTTTTGTATCACCTACACCTGTAGCCTGAATACGAGACAAGGTATTTAAGGGTTTAAGACATAATGTTTTAGTATTAATAATGTGGGAAATATTCCTGGGTTGGTAAGAAAACAGTTCAGTTTAATCCTGCAGAGCAGTCGGGTTGGATCAGATCACATTCTCATTCTAAAAGAACCACTTCTGAGAACTTCCTCTTCTGGGCTCCACGCAGTTTGTTTTAGAGCGTGTCAGTGTGTCTTTGCTATCATAACAACAGGAAAAGTACAACTTGTGCATCTCAAATGCAACACAAAAGGCATGGACTTATTCTCTTAATTAATCATGGGTGTGGTTAACAGGAATAAATATTTCTGGTGTGTAAACACCCTAACAAAAATGCTGAATTTGTGTGTTTTTGTGTAAAATGTACAGTGTTTATGCAGTGGTAGGATAAGTTATCAATAAGTTATGTACACATATATTTATATATACATGTATACGTATATACATATGTACATGTATATACACAGTGACATGAAAAAGTCACTTTTCACCCAGTCTCTTTATTCTTATTATTGAATCATTAACACTGATCTTAACTGAGGCGAGTGAGATCCTGCAGTTCTTTAAATGTTGTTCTGGTTCTTTTGGGATCTCCTGGATGAGTTCTTCATGCCCTTTTGGAGTAATTTTGTTCGGTCGGCCGGTCACTCCTGGGAAGGTTCACCAGTGTTCCATGTTTTTTTTTCCATTAGTGAATAATAGTGAATCACTGTGGTTCTCTGGAGTCCCAAAGCTGCTGGTGAAGCCTCAGTTCTTCAGTTCATGAAGTTTTCTGTGAGCAGTAGATGGTGATATCTTCACTATTGTTCTCTGGAGGTTGTAGCTGATGTCACCAACAGTAGTTTTAATGATTTCTTTACAGAAATCACAATGTTTCTGTTTATCAACTGCTGTGGTTTTCCTTGATCTACCAGTTTAACATCTGTGACTTAATACACCAGTGACGACTTTCCTCTTCAGGACACTCGAAACGATTGTTTCCTCACAGCTCTCTGGCTTTCATGTTATTGATTCCTCCTCTAACCATAAAAGCTAAGTCTGAACAGATAAAAACAAAATCTAAAACTGAGGTTTCAGACATTCAGCACTCTGAGTAACTGAACACGGAGAATGACAAATATTGATCTGTACATTGGTTGATGTAATGTTAATATTGCCCCCTGTAGACACATAAATCCCTGAGCTCTGTCCTGATTGGACAGGGTCGTTCACTCTCTCCGGATCACTCTGTTCACACTGTGGGAGTGATCTATTCCCCTGTTCACACTGTGAGGGTGATTTATATCTCTGTTCATCTTCAGTTCTTCTTCTTCTTACTGTACAAATGATGATTAAAGCCACAGATAATATTAATAATCCTGATATAAAGATTATGGAGTAAAGACGAGAGCGTAGATTACTGCATTTAGAATCTGCAGTCTTCGTTCCCACTGAGACCGTTATCATCCCCATCAACTCACAGCTGTAAACAGAAAAATACAGATTATTATTATATTAATCAGATCCAGAACCCGGCATTTACACAGCATACACAGCCGGGTGGGAGATATAAAATATAAAATAATAATATGATATCTAAGAGTAATTATATACTTAGCGATATGAAATAAAAATATAAAGTACTATATACAGGTGTTGGAGAATGAAACTGAAACACCTGGTTTTAGAGCACAGTAATTGATTGTGGTGACGGACAGTTCTGGTGGAAACAGGAGAGTTGAGGTGCACATTGAATTCTGCGTGATTTGATCAGCCGTGGTTTTATGTTATTTGGATACAATCCGGGTTAGCACCCGAACATCCCTTTCAAACAGCTTCCTCTTACAGCATCCACAGTTAATCCTGTTGGATGTGGTTGGTGCTTCTTGGTGGTATGCTGACATTACCCTGGATACCGTGGCTCTTGATGCATCACAAAGACTTGCTGTCTTGGTCACAGATGCTCCAGCAAGACGTGCACCAACAATTTGTCCTCTTTTGAACTCTGGTTTGTCCCCCATAATGTTGTGTGCATTGTAATATTTAGAGCAGAACTGTGCTCTTACCCTGCTAATTGAACCTTCACACTCTGCTCTTACTGGTGCAATGTGCAATTAATGAAGATTGAACACCAGGCTGCTCCAATTTAGACATGAAACCTAAAATCCCACACTAAAATGATGACAGGTGTTTCAGATTCATTCTACAACCCCTGTAGAGCTGGACAATACATCAACATTTTATCGTATTGTGATGAATTGTCATATTGTATCGATAATTTGTTTATTCAAGTTCATGTAATAAAAGAACTGAATAATATACAAAATGCAGATCTGAATACTTATTACAACTTTTAAACTCCATACTGCAGAAACAAGAAATCTGTAAAAAATTAATAACAATTAAAATTTATAACAATACTAATGTGCAGAATATTTAGTGCTGCATATATAAACACTAAACATCAACAATAACATGCCCTTAAAGCTTAAAAAACTACAACTATCACAACTGTAGGAACTAAAAGCCTCCTAATGGCTTATTTTTATTTAAACGCTTTATTTTAGATGTGTATTACTTGATGTTTGTACAGTTATAGATTTATTCTAATGCTCGGCCTTGAGCTGTGAGAACAGTCAGGTGATAGATACGACATAACATTTAACACATCTGTTAAATTTAAACTTATACATGTTTATATATTAATTAGTTTTTTTTTTATTTACGGCAAATAATAGTCAAGACTTTTATTTAAAGTGTATTCGTGTGGTTTAGTTATACAGGCTGACATGTGGCTCTTTATACTTTTGGTTTGGAAAAATCACTAAAACTATCACTTTCAGTTCAAAATGATAAAAATACAGTATTATTGTTTATGTTACGTAGGGCTGCCACAATTAGTCGACTAGTCACGATTATGTCGACTATTAAAATAGTCGACGACTAATTTAATAGTCGATTAGTCGTTTTTTTTTTCTTTGTTTTTCTCTCCAAACTGCTGCGACTGCCTTTCTGTCCTGGACGCACATGCGCAGTAGTGGAAACCGGGGTAGGTAGTGGACGACATCTCAGGACATTATACAGACAGGCTCTGGTTTCATGGCTACCCCGCTACAGAACTCAAAAGTGTGGGATCACCAAGAAAATAAAAGTGAAACGCGTGCAATGCAATATCTGCAATGAAGAACTTTCCTTCCTCGGCAGCACAACCGCGATGCACGAGCACCTGAAAAGGAGGCATGTTGTGGCTGATTAAATGACGAAGAAGCTAAATTGCTATGTAGCTGCTAAAATTAGCGTAAACAGAGCGTTAACTTAGTACTTAACTTACTCATCTTGATAGCTTTAAAACAGAGGTCACTAATAGGCGGACCGCGATCCGGATCCGGACCCAGACGTTGTCACAAATGCCGTCCCAAACCGATAAACTACAGAGAAGGATTTCATTCTGACAGTGGCTTCTGTTTTCAGTGCTTTTCGGTGCAGTAAACTCACAGATCAGTCATGTGTGGTGTAAAATCACCAAACGCTCTCCTCTGCCAATCAGATCTGTGCAGACCGCTGCCCTGTGTACGGTAATGTACACAATATCTGGACAGAGAGGCATTTTTTATTAATATACTTTTTTTTCATAATAGTTCAAACAACCTCACAGTTGAGATGTTTCATAAATGCCAGTGCCTTATCCTTATTTTACACAGTTGTTTACACTTTATGCTAAACAGTAAAATAATTGTCTGTTACAACAAGCTGCATATTTCATTAAAGGTTTAATGAACTATGATTTTAATTGTTTTTATTTTTAGTTAGCATATAGCTGAAATCTAATGTTGGTTGTATAATAGCAGCTGCATTCTATTGTGATAAACTGTGTTTTATATTCAATTAACGTATGATCCGATTAGTCGACTAATCATAAAAAATAATCGGTGATTAGTCGACTATAAAAATAATCGTTTGTGGCAGCCCTAATGTTACGATAAGGCACATATATAATATACACTGCACTCACTGTGTGTGGGGTCTGCAGAATGTTAAAGAGCTGTTTGAGTATGTAGACTCTGGGCAGTCCTGGCATACGTTATCTGCAAGCTCAGTCCCTAAAAATACACAAAAACAAACATAAAACTTCTGTTAACCTTCGACAAAATAAGGAAAATACAAGAAAATGCCAAATTCCTGAGCCGTTAAACAGCAGCAGATCTTCTGAATATATCTACACTGATGGGCGTGGTGATCTGGAAATCAGGTGTGTTCAGGTACATTTCTGGAGTTTTGCTATCTTGGATATTTTAGTTTCCAAAACTCAGTTTTTTATTAAACAAAAAACTGTTTGATAAAGTTCACCCCATGTTTTTTTAACAATACTATATAGTGTTTTTTATTTTGTTTATTAACAAATTGTTTATTAATGTCTTTTCTTTAACCCCTTAAAATACCTTGTCCCGTATTCGGGCTACAGGTGTAGGTGATACAAAACCCCTTTTTTCCTGCAGTAAAATAAATTATTTATATTTTTAAATCTCCTACAGGACACTTGGAGAAGCTGCCTGTTCGTTTTCTCTCTACTCCACTTAATACAGTAATTCCAGATCAGTAACAATCAATCAGGAATCAAACCCAAATTCTGCAGGTTTAAAAATAAAAACGTAAAAACTAAACAAACACAATGAAACTAAAGGTTTGGAGGAGATGAACTGTTTGATTTGTATTCAGGAAAATACGGATTATAAAATAAAGTTCATGAATGAGCCAATTTTATGATTTTATTCATTATATCTTAACATTAGCAGACTTACATAAATATTTGTTTTAAATGTTTTTATATTTCTATTAAAATTACAGTTATGATTATCAGTAATGTTTCTTATCAAACATTAAAGCTTTTTATTAAATGCTTAAATAGAAATCCTCAAGATTTAGGGATGTAATATCAGGCAGTAAATTGGCTTGTTAAGGGTTAAAGGTCCTGGCAGTTTAATGCAGCATTTTCTGGTGCACTGTATTTTGTACCATTTCCAGTTACAGTCTGGACCTGAAGAGCTCAAAAGGCAAAAATAAAGTGAAGTAAATAGAGATTGTTCTAAAACTTTTGACAGGCAGTGAATATTAAAACATGAAATATATTGGGTTTATATTGTCTGCAATCCAATAAAGATTAAAGGAAACAGAAGAAACACTGCAGTTTTATTCTGCTGCAGATTCTCTATAGCTGTTCAGACTCACCGTTTTGGTAGATAAATTGTCCAGGAAGGCACGTGGAGTGTTTCCTGGCTTTTCTGCAGTTGTTTTCCTGAAGATCTGTACAATAATACCCAGCCAGAGGTTCACACAGCGCATTCGCTTTTTTATTACACTCTCGCTTTATTCTTAATCCACTACCTGCAGGAAATAAACACAAAAATAATAATCACAATTATCACAATTATTATTATTATTAATAAGTTAGTACTTAGCCTCTACTGTATGTTGATCATTAGTCACCAGTACTGAATTGAGTACTGAGTTTTTATGAGTTGTTCACCACCTGGTGGCTAAACCCTGACACTTCTACACTTTATTCTGAGTTTTTTAATTATTATTCTTTGTACTGTCAGTAGGAGTATATATATATATACAAAATAAAATCCAGATCAGAAGAATATGGGAGTAAATAGTAGAGAGAAATGCAAATAAAATAAAAATGTAATGTTCCTAATGTTTACTTTGGATTTTATTTGATTGCAGTTGGTATAAACCTGAGATAATGCATGTGTTATCTGCACAAATTAATTTCAGTTATTAATAAACATCTATTACAGCATTTCAGCCCCAAAACACTTTCCAAACATATTTGGGACAGAGAAGCATTTTTTAAAACAATTTCTAAAAATGATTCCTCAACATAAATCATCAGTATTTTGATAAAATCAGGAGAAATGTTGTACTTAGTTGTAATAATTAGTTGTGCTGGTCATTAGACAACCTAGACAGCTTGATTTAGGGCGTCAGTGTATCTTTTCTATTATAACGATGGGAAAAGTACATCTTGCTCTGCTTGAAAAGCACAGTAAAAGTCATGCACTAATTCTAATTATCTTAATTAATCATGGGTGTGTTTAATTAATTTTGGGCGTAACGTATAATAATAAACCAATCAGAGTGTCTCTTGCTCATCATTCTCTTTTTTTTTTGTTTGTTTTTGGCCCAACCACCACCCCCCCCTCTTCGGAGGACAATTAATACTTTATTTTTATTTATTTATTTATATATTTTATTTTTTATTATTATTATTATTATTATTATTATTATTTTATTTTTTATATATATATATATTTTGTGTGGATATAGTTGTGGGAGTTCAGGGTTGGAAGGATCGGAGTGTGAGGTACAGGAGGGGGGTACAAGAAGAAGAAAAAGAAAAGAGAAAAAAAAAAAAAAAACTAAACAAAAAACAAACAAACAAACAAAAAATAATAATAATAAAATAAAATAAACATAAAATAAACAAACATACATATATACACATACTCACATATCTAACTATACATATGCTTATACATATACACACATACATAAATATACATACATATTAATACATACACATAAATACATACACACACACGCACAGTTACTTCTATTCTATTGTTTTTTGCAAAAATATGTCATGTGTTACGGATTATGTCATGAAATGCCTACCACAATGGAGGCAAGAAACCGCCACCATGCCCCTGCGATCCAGAGGCAGATAGGGAAGAACCCAGTGGACCCAGACCATCCACAGCCCATTAGGAGCCCAGAAGACCCGCGGCCACACATCCCGATGGTAACCATGAGCACACCCCAGATGAGGACGGG